>NC_042616.1:30752572-30803027 GCF_901001135.1 Rhinatrema bivittatum | reverse complement strand
CGCGGCGCCTCGGATGTTCGTGATTAAAACCTTGCGTGCTTCTCCTGGATTGGTTGAGGAAGATTGGAAATAGGAGGGCCTGTCTTGTGGCTTCCTGCGGCGGTGGGCGGAGAGCGGATAGTCAGCCGGATCGGCGCGATTTCGAGCAGGAGGAGGTAAGTGTGGAACTTCCCCGTGGCCGGGGCCCACGGAGGTAGGGCGAGATTTAAAGGCCTTACCCCGATGGGCTCAAGCGCCGGCTGCGCGGGCCTCTCTCCCAGCACCTATCAGCTCCGGGGATCTGCTGTCCACGTTGCAGTCTGCAGCAAAGAGGGCGACTGTGATCGGGCCGGCGTTTTTAAATTTGGCGCGGTCGCGTTGATTTGACGTCACTGGCGCGACTGGGTCGTCTTGGGCGTCGTCGGACTATCGGTCGGTGCTGGAGGGCCTGTCTTGTGGCTTCCTGCGGCGGTGGGCGGAGAGCGGATAGTCAGCCGGATCGGCGCGATTTCGAGCAGGAGGAGGTAAGTGTGGAACTTCCCTGTTGCCGGGGCGGGGGCCCACGGAGGTAGGGCGAGATTTAAAGGCCTTACCCCGATGGGCTCAAGCGCCGGCTGCGCGGGCCTCTCTCCCAGCACCTATCAGCTCCGGGGATCTGCTGTCCACGTATATTATTCCTAGTCCTCTCCCCTTGGAACTTTATATCATGACCTTTGCTCTACAAATTATTTTCCATTCAAAAGACGTTTACTTCTTGAGCATTATTACATTTCAGGTATGTAAGTGTCTCTATCGTATCTCCCCCTTTCTCCTCTCCTCTAGGTTATACATATTTAGGAGCTCATCTCATAAGGCTTTTGGTGCAAACCCCATTGTTAGAAGTTTTTCATGGTCACCAGTGGTTGGTCAGAAATGCACAGCTCTATCACTGTGCGACACTGCCAGAGCAGTGATTATAGGATCCAAAACCCAGATCCATTTGCTTGGTCACTAATGCATGATTAATGTCTTCTTCTGTCACCAGCAAGTGATGAGGTCACACAGCACATAAAGGAGGAAAATCGAGAAGAACAGCCTATGGGAGAAGGACTGATCCCAAGAGAATCAGGAAATGTCTTTGAGAATTTTTCACAGGGGACTGAGAGGAGCAACACCAGGAATAGTCAGCAGGAGTCAGAGAAGAAGCATAGAGACCCTGCAGGAGGCTCACAGGATGGAGTCACTGCATGTGAGATGCAGGTCAAAGTCATCCCTGAGCACCAGAGACACGTGAGCACAGAGAACCCCTTCCAGAGCAATAACAGTGATCAAAAGACTTCTGCTCTTCACCAGAAGGAGGGGGAAGGGAAGAAATCCTTTCTGTGTGACTCCTGTGGTAAAAGCTTTGGTAAAGAATCGCAATTAATATTGCATCAGAAATCCCACCCACTCCAAACTCTATTTCTATGCAATAAATGTGGGAAAAGCTTTAGTCAGAAGAAAAATCTAAAAGTGCACCTAAACATACATGAAACAGAGAAACACTTTCCATGCAATATTTGGAGGAAAAATGTAATTAGTAAGTATAAGCTAAACTTACATCACAACATCTACACTGGAGAGAGACCATTTACAGATAGTAAGGGTGGGAAAAGCTTCATTAGCCAGAATACACTAATCTCGTACCAGAAAATCCACACCGGTGAGAGACCATTCTCGAGCACTAAAGGTAGAAATTGTTTTGTTAGGAACAAAAACCTCACACAACACCAGAAAATCCACCCTGGAAACAAACCATTTACCTGCACGGAGTGTGGGAAAAGCTTCCGTCATAAGGATAAGTTACTGTTGCACCAGCGCATCCACACAGGAGAAAGACCATTCTCCTGTACTGAATGTGGAAAACGTTTCATTAGCAAATCACACCTCTCCCAACACCAGAAAATCCACACCGATGAAAGACCATACCTGTGTATTGAATATAATAAAAGCTTCCGTAGGAAGGGTACCCTCACCAGACACATGAGTATCCACACAGGTGACAGACGATTCTCATGTAGTGAATGTAATAAAAGATTCACTAAGAAGGGTGCCCTCAAAAGTCACATAAGAATCCACACAGGGGAGCGACCATTCTCTTGTAGTGAATGTAATAAAAGATTCCCTGAGAACAGTACCCTCACACGTCACATGAGAATCCACACAGGGGAGCGACCATTCTCTTGTAGTGAATGTAATAAAAGATTCCCTGAGAACAGTACCCTCACTAAACACATGAGAATCCACACAGGGGAGCTCCCATTATAGAAACATAGAAACATAGAAATGACGGCAGAAGAAGACCAAATGGCCCATCCAGTCTGCCCAGCAAGCTTCACACATTTTTTGTCTCATACTTATCTGTTTCTCTTAGCTCTTGGTTCTATTTCCCTTCCACCCCCAGTTTTAATGTAGAGAGCAGTGATGGAGCTGCATCCAAGTGAAATATCTAGCTTGATTAGTTCGGGGTAGTAGCCGCCGCAATAAGCAAGCTACACCCATGCTTATTTGTTTTACCCAGCCTATGTTATACAGCCCTTATTGGTTGTTTTTCTTCTCCCCTGCCGTTGAAGCAGGGAGCTATGCTGGATACGCGTGAAGTATCAGTCTTTTCCCATGCTGTTGAAGCAGAGAGCCATGCTGGATGTGCATCGAAAGTGAAGTATCAGGCACATTTGGTTTGGGGTAGTAACAGCCGTAACAAGCCAGCTACTCCCCGTTTTGTGAGTGCAAACCCTCATTTTCTCCCCTGCCGTTGAAGCAGAGAGCTCTGCTGGATGTGTGAAGTATCGGTTTTTCTTCTCCCCTGCCATTGAATCAGAGAACTATGCTGTATATGCATTGAAAGTGAAGTATCAGACTTATTTGATTTGGGGTAGTAACCGCCGTAACAAGCCAGCTACTCCCCTCTTTGTGAGTGTGAATCCTTTTTTCCACATTTCCTCTTGCTGTTGAAGCTTAGAGCGATGTTGGAGTCACAGTAAGCATGTGTATGTTTATTTAATAAGGGTATTGACTCCAGGCAGTAGCCCTCATTCTGGCGAGTCACCCACTCTTCATTGGCGGCCTCTTGACTTTATGGATCCACAGTGTTTATCCCACGCCCCTTTGAAGTCCTTCACAGTTCTGGTCTTCACCACATCCTCAGGAAGGGCATTCCAGGCATCCACCACCCTCTCCATGAAGAAATACTTCCTGACATTGGTTCTGAATCTTCCTCCCTGGAGCTTCAAATCGTGACCCCTGGTTCTGGTGATTTGTTTCCTACGGAAAAGGTTTGTCGTTGTCTTTTGATCATTAACACCTTTCAAGTATCTGAAAGTCTGTATCATGTCACCTCTGCTCCTCCTTTCCTCCAGGGTGTACATATTTAGATTCTTCAATCTCTCCTCGTACGTCATCCGATGAAGATCCTCCACCTTCCTGGTCGCCCTTCTCTGTACCGCCTCCATCTTGTCTTTGTCTTTTTGAAGATACGGTCTCCAGAACTGAACACAGTACTCCAGGTGAGGCCTCACCAAGGACCTGTACAAGGGAATAATCACTTCCCTTTTCTTACTCGATATTCCTCTCTCTATGCAGCCCAGCATTCTTCATGTAATGAATGTCATGTAATGAATGTAATAAAAGATTCCTTCAGAAGAGTAACCTCACACGTCACATGAGAATCCACACAGGGGAGCTCCCATTCTCCTGTACTGAATGTAATAAAAGATTCACTGTGAAGAGTGCCCTCACACGTCACATGAGAATCCACACAGGGGAGCGACCATTCTCATGTAATGAATGTAATAAAAGATTCACTGTGAAGAGTGCCCTCACACGTCACATGAGAATCCACACAGGGGAGCGACCATTCTCATGTAGTGAATGTAATAAAAGATTCACTCAGAAGGGTGCCCTCACAAGACACATGAGCATTCACACAGGGGAGCGACCATTCTCATAGAAAAGATAGAAATATAGAAATGACGGCAGAAAAAGAACAAACAGCCCATCCAGTCTTCCCAGCAAGCTCTCGCACTTATTTTCCCATAGTTATCTGTTTCACCGACCACCAAGTTCAGGGCCCTTGTTGGTAACTGCTTGATTCCAATTTCCTGCCACCCCCTGCCATTGATGCAGAGAGTAATGAAGGTTTTCTCACACTCAGTACAAGACAATTGTCTCTCTGCTGTGGATTTTCTGGTGCGAGATTAGTATATAGTTATTAATGAAGGTTTTCTCACACTCAGTACAAGACAATGGTCTTGCTCCTGTGTGGATTTTCTGGGGTGAGATTAGTATCTAGTTATTAATGAAGTTTTCTCACACTCAGTACAAGACAATGGTCTCCTGTGCTCTGGAGAAGCAATAAGTAGTAAAATAAAAATTAGGGAAAGGTAGGTTAGGTTTAGGGGTGGGGAGGAGAGGAGAGGAGTGGGGTATGGGGGGAAGTGTAGGTAGGGGGGTAGGGAATTCTCTCCCACTTTGCTCCTTAATAAACTGGGAGGGAACTGGGGGAAGGCTTGATAGTCGGATGTATATTACATACGGGTCGATACAGTAAGGCTGCGTTAGAAATAGTGCGGCAGTGCCAGGCGCACCCTCGTTTGCCCCACGCACTGTTCTGATCACATACTGCTCGATACTCTATTTAAATTGCTTGCAAATGCGTCTGCAAAGCGTTAGGGAAAGTGTTAGGCCCGCGCAACCGATTTTACTGTATAGGCGCCTATATCCTGGGTGTGCTGGTACCTGTCATTTGAAATGACAGGCACCAGGAAGTGGATCCCAACTTTAACCCATGAAAACCTAAAATCCCCTCCTCCCGAAGCGGCTCGACATGTGCCAAGTTACCTTTTGTTGTTTTTCAGCCCTTTCAGCCTTCTCTGCCGTCCTCCGGAGGGGGGGGCAGCTGGCGGTGAAAGCGGCTTGCACGGCGTTCCCTTACCCCCCCCCCCCCCGGTCCTGGTTCTCGCTGATGTTCTAGCAGGTACTCCAGCTCGACTTCTGGCTGACAGCTACCCCCTCCTCCCCCCCCAAGACTGCTGAGTTACGGCCTTGAAACCGAAGAGAGGGTGCAGCCAAGGGTAAAAAAAAAGACGTCACGCCCGCCCGTCCCTGTGCTTTCACCGTCTATTTGGGCGCTCATGCCAATGAGGGGGTAAGCTGTCAGCCAGAAGTCGAGCTGGAGTACCTGCGGGAGCATCGTTGAGAACCGGGACCTGCGCGGGGGGGTGGGGGGGGGGCGCTTTCGCCGCTGGCTGCCCCCTCCAGAGGACAGCAGAGAAGGTTGAAGGGGCTGAAAGCAACAAAAAATAAGTTGATAACATGTCGAGTAGCTTCGGGAGGAGGGGATTTTAGGTTTTTAGGTTTCCTTTTTGGGGAAAATTTGCTGTCTACCCTTACCCCTGCCTCTAATGCAGGGGTAGGGGTAGGCGGTAAATTAGCAGGTTAAACGCGCGGCTAAACTGCAGGTTAAAAAGGCGATAGTCGGGGCGCGCGTTACTGTATGGGAGGGAATAGCTAATTCGATGGTTTACATCTAATATACATGCCGCGTGCGGAAGGGGTTACCCGGTGATTTAAAGAGGCGGTGAGGATGGGTTAAAGGGGATAGTGTATCGCAGGAAGGACTAACGCGGCCGGAAAGTGAGTAGAAAGCGGGTTAGGAGTGGGGTAACCGCGGCCCCACTTTACTGTATCGGCCTGATAGTTTGGCCTCCTGTGCATGCCACCCGCACAATGCGCATGTTTTAAAATTGGTACGTCCATGTGCACGCACCAGGAATCACATCCACATGGATGGCCATGTGCTGCTTTGAAAATCTACTCCTAAATGTATGTTTAGCATGGAAATTTACCCACATTCAGGTCATGTAAATGGTTTGTAGTGGGGCAAATGGATTTTCATGTGTGTTTTGAGAAATGATGCTTCGAAATAAAGGACCTTCCATTTTAATGCATGAGAATGTCCTCTGCTATGTGTGAATTTTCATGGGTTTTGTGAGATCACCCTTCAGTGTGAAGCTTTTACTACATTTAGTACATGAGAATGTACTGAGGCAACTCCAACATTACTCTCTGCATCAACGGTGCTGATGCAACTCCAACATTACTCTCTGCATCAACGGTACTGACGCAACTCCAACATTACTCTCTGCATCAACGGTACTGTTGCAACTTCAACATTACTCTCTGCATCAACGGTGCTGATGCAACCGAACATTACTCTCAGCATCAATGGTACTGATACAACTCCAGCATTACTCTCTGCATCAACGGTACTGATGCAACTCCAACATTACCCTCTGCATCAACGGTACTGATGCAGCTCCAGCATTACTCTCTGCATCAACGGTACTGATGCAGCTCCAGCATTACTCTCTGCATCAACGGTACTGATGCAGCTCCAGCATTACTTTCTGCATCAACGGTGCTGATGCAGCTCCAGCATTACTCTCTGCATCAACGGTGCTGATGCAACTCCAACATTACTCTCTGCATCAACGGTGCTGATGCAACTCCAACATTACTCTCTGCATCAACGGTACTGTTGCAACTTCAACATTACTCTCTGCATCAACGGTACTGATGCAACCCAACATTACCCTCTGCATCAGCGGTACTGATGCAACCCCTACATTACTCTCTGCATCGATATTACTGATGCAACCCCAACATTACTCTCTGCATCAACAGTACTGATGCAACCCCAACATTACTCTCTGCATCAGTGCTAATGATGCAACCCCAACATTACTCTCTGCATCGATATTACTGATGCAACCCCAACATTACTCTCTGCATCAGTGCTAATGATGCAACCCCAACATTACTCTCTGCATTAACGGTACTGATGCAACTCCAACATTACACTCTGTATCAACGGTACTGATGCAAATCCATTGTCTTGAATTGAGTGTGAGAAAACCTTCATTAATAACTATATACTAATCTCACATCAGAAAATCCACACAGGAGAGAGACATCTTGTACTGAGTGAGAAAAAAACCTTCATTAATAACTATATACTAATCTCACACCAGGAAATTCAGACAGGAGAGAGACCATTGTCTTGTACTGAGTGTGAGAAAACCTTCATTGATAACTTTATTTATTTAGAACTTTTTTATACCGACATTCATGGAAAAATACATATCACATTGGTTTACAGCGAAACAAATTATTGGAATAACATTACATAGAACAGGGGTTACATCGAACTGGGACCCGAGATATTAAATACAAACTGCTAACAAATAATTTAAATAACGTACAAGCGTGAAATAGGACTGAACTGAACACTACCTTCTCTGATGACTCAGAGATACTTCAATGGCACCTCTCACTACACCAGAAAGTCCACACTGGAGTCCTGAGTGGAGGAACACCTTCCTTGCTAAGTTTACATTAATCTCGCACAGGAAAGTTTAAACAGAAGAGAGACCTTTTTCATATATTGAGTGTAATAAAACATTCTCACAGAAGACACATGAAAATCCACACAGGTGAGACATGAGATCATCCCCAATAATCCCTGGCATACAAATGAGGTTCATTCTAATCAAGGTCTGCACAAACAAACTCATATGGAGACCCTGCCCCGAGAGAGACCATTCTCATGCAATAAATGTAGAAGATGCTTCATTAGGAACGCTCGCCTCTCTCCACGCCAGAAAATGCACACATGTGATACGTGATGACATTTAAAAAATGATGCAAAGACCAAGAAAATGTGCCAGAACGATACAGAAACTGTTTGAATTATACTGAGTGCCACGGGTCTGATGCATGGAGACGTTCCCTGTACATGGATCTCCCCATGGACTCCAGCAGGAAATTCCCTTTCACACAATGCGAGTGCTAAGAGGGCATTAGCAGTGAATTGGAGAGACTAAGATCAGACTCAGCCAGGGCCACTTTCACCCAGCAGTCTCCTCCATCTCTCCTGCCCCATTAATCTGATGCTGCTGCAGCTTTACTCCTTGTTGGCTGATGGGAGGGCAGTCGCATGCTGCCTCCTCGCTCTGGCCCATGCTGACCAATGCACGCACATCTCTACCTTCTTCCAGCCCTCGCAGGACCATGCAAGAGCAGCAGGAGGCTACTTCCACCTCCTGACCCTTGCAGGCTGCTGCCAGTGTGGTGTTAAGGGCTTTGTGCTATGGGCAGAGCTGGTACCAGAGTATTAAATACCCTAAGTGAACCTTCAGCCTTGTACCCCTTTCTCCCAAAATAACTTCAGGTTCATAGACCCTGCCCTGAGGTAATTACATTCATTATGAAACCCAGCACCACCATCTCAGTACAATCCTGTAACAATGGGTACTTTTAAATATGAAACTTTGCTTTATAAATATAAACATAATACAAATATGTGTCAGAAAACATGTCAGCATCTGATGAAGGGCTCAGCTGAGATTTTTTTTTGGACGGGGGTTGGACAAAGGTTGCCAACTTTTCCACAGACCAGGATTACGCACTTGTGTACTGGGTGCCTCCCCTTATTTGCATGCATTTACATATATTTACCCCTCAGCCCCTGAATCTGCCTCCTCTTTCACTCTTCTGTCTGTTCCTTGTGCCACCACTGTCTCTTCCCTCCTCTGCTCTGTTTTATCTCTCTCCCTTCTCTGTCCTCTCTGTCCTTCTCTCTCCCTCTTCTGTCCCCTCTGTTTCTTATCCTCCTCCAGGCCCTGCTCCCTCCTCTGTGTTTCTCTCCCTCCTACATCCCATGTGCCCTCGCTCTCCCTCTCCCCTCCATTCCCTGTCACTGCTCTGTTTCCCCCCTGTTATGGGATTATTTTGCTTGAATCTCACTCTTGATTAACTCAGAGCTACAAACAGAGAATGAACAGAGGTGTATAGAGAACCACTTCTCGGCCAGGCCAATTCAGAACCACTTAACCCAACTTACAAATATGCAGGGAGGCAGAGGACTGTGCCTGACACCTAATACTCCCACACGATTGCTTTCTGCTGGCAAAAGATAAGGTGACCTCTGACACAATCCACTTTCAAGGTGTCTCTTACCATGAGGCTGTCCAGTAACACAGCAAAGCAATAGATAAAAGGACTGAGCCAAGCAAGCAAGAGAAGACCAATGGACTGAGGCGCTGCCAGCCTGCACTTCTCTGCACTGGACTGTTTACCTAAGAGATATCTCATGCCATATTATTATTATTCCTATTATCTAATGTATATCCTGATTGATTACCTTCTCTGATTATTGCAGTCAGTCCGTTATTGATTTGTAGCAATCGCCTTTGTCTAATTATTCCTATTAGCTAATAATAAATCCCTACCTGGCACTCAGGTGTTCTAACTCAATGTGTGTTTGTGTCTGAGAGAGAGAGAGGAGTATTAAGGTAAGCCAGCCTTGTCAGTTACTGGTGCAAGCCCTGTCAGTCACTAATATAAGGCGAGTGATCCTAGTCTCAGTCTGAATCTGGAACACCCTTCCCTCTCATTCCCACCCCCACTGCCTCTCTGTTTCCCCTGTGGATTAAGCAGCTCTGCTCTCACCTCCCAGCACTCAGTGGAGCTGACAGTGAGGACTTTTACTGCTGGGCTGCCAGAGGTGCAGAATTTAGCGCAGCTGGGAGCTACTGCCAGTGAGGAGGGGAAAACTGAGCAATGGTCCCACCAGTTCTCCCTACACAGGGGAGGTGAGGAGGGGCCTCAGGAAGGTTGCAGAGAGCTGTGCTAGCTGAGCTCCCAACCCCTGTCCTTCCCACTCCCATCTATAAACAGGAAGTGTCACACACACATGAATTTTAGTGTCTAGTCAGTTCTTACCAGACACTGTAGAGGTCCATATAAAGCTGGATTGTCTGTTAAATACAGTGGGGGTACAGAGAGGAGAGGATCACCTTGCTGGGGGCTGGAAAGAATCAGTAAGTACTGCTAGCGGACATTTTTAAAACTTAAAAGTATTGGGGGGAACTAAACTATTGGGGTATATTATTTAGTGTGCTTGTGTGTTTTAAATAGGTAGTCTGAAAGTCAGGCGATATTGACTGGGTAAGTGAAACATCAGGGCATGCTAGAGAGATAAAGTTCCTAGATGCAGGGCCGGCTGAAGCACTAGGGCGCTGAGCAGTAGGGGGCGCCGAGCCGCTGATGGCCAATGCAGGAACTTCTCCTCCTTCCTGCCCGCGCGCCCCGAAGAAAAATGTTGCCGGAGCCGCGCGGGCAGGAAGTAGGAGGAGCATCAGCCCATGCAGGAACTTCTCCTCCTTCCTGCCCGCGTGCAGAAGAGGATCAGCGCGGCTCGAGAAGACCTGGCCATAGAGGCAAAAACTCACAATAAAAATAAAAATGTTTTAAAATATATCCAAAGCAGGAAGCCTGCAAGGGGGTCGGTTGGACCATAGATGATCGAGGGGTTAAAGGGGCACTTAGAGAAGATAAAGCCATCGCGGAAAGATTAAACGATTTCTTTGCTTCAGGGTTTACTGAAGAGGATGTTTGAGAGATACCCATTCTGGAGAAGGTTTTCATGGGTGATGATTCTGATCAACTGAACCAAATCACGGTGAACCTGGAAGATGTGGTAGGCCTGATTGACAAACTGATGGGATTTACCAAGGGAAGTCTTGCCTCACAAATTTACTACATTTTTTTGAAGGGGAGAATAAACATGTGGAGAAAGATGAACCTGTAGATGTTGTATATTTGGATTTCCAGAAGGTGTTTGACAAAGTCCCCCATGCGAAGATTCTAAGAAAACTAAAAAGTCATGGGATAGGAGGTGATGTCCTTTTGTGGATTGCAAGTTGTTTAAAAGACAAGAAACAGAGTAGGATTAAATGGTCAGTTTTCACAGTGGAAAAAGGTAAACAGTGGATTGCCTCAGGGATCTGTACTTGGACCTGTGCTTTTTAATATATTTATAAATGATCTCAAAAGGGGTACGACGAATGAGGTAATCAGATTTGCAGATGACACAATATTATGTAGAGTAGTTAAATCTCAAGTGGATTGTGATGAATTGCAGGAGGACCTTGTGAGACTGGAATATTGGGCTTCCAAATGGCAGATGTAATTTAACATGGACAAGTGCAAAGTGATGCATATCAGGGAAAAATAACCCAAGCTGTAGTTACACAATGTTAGTTTCTATCTTAGGTGTTACCACCCAGGAAAGAGATCTAGGCATCATAGTGGATAATACATTGAAATTGACAGCCCAGTGTGCTGTGGCAATCAAAAAAGCAAACAGAATGTTAGGAATTATTAGGAAAGGAATGGAAAATAAAAGAGAGGATGCCATAATGCCTCTATCACTCTATGGTGATATCACTCCATCTTCCTTGCAGCTCCGATGCTTGGATATTGTTTCTGACATAAAGAGCCACTCCTCCCCCCTTTCCTATCCTCTCTGTCCTTCCTTAACAAGTTATAGCCCGGTATTGCCGTATCCCAGTCATCAGATTCCGTGAACCATGTCTCCGTGACAGCAACAACGTCCAAGTCCGCCTCCACCATTAGGGCTTGCAGCTCTGGGATTTTATTGCCCAAACTACGAGCATTTGTGCTCATAGCTTTCCAGCTTTCTTCGTTCAGGTTACTGCTGTTCCTGGACTCCTTTTGTGACCTCTTTAGTTGAGTTTTGTTATCCACTTTTCCCTTTGCATTTGTGCAAGGGAAAAGATTAGTGCCTCTGATGACAGAGTCATCCATCACAGTGAGCTTTTTTGTTTGTTTGTTTGTTTCTGATCTGCAATTTCTGTATGCATTGGGTTTCTTCTCTCTTTTCAGATAACACTTCAATCTTTTTCTCAAGAACTTCTTCAGTATTTAGTACAGAGAAGGCATTTTGTACTTGTTGCACTTGATACAGTGTGTGTCTCCGGATCACAGGTCTAATTCTTCCAGAGCCCACTGTAATACTGTTTTTTAAGTTCCTTAATGGCCTGCGTGAGTGGTGGGGGGGCTAGAGTTGTGGGCTGCACAGCTGTCAATTACGGGTGTCTGTGGGTCAGAGGTCTTATCCTTCCTGAGCCCACAGTAAATCTCTTTTTCCTTCACTTTTGGTTATTCTGAGGTAATGGGAAATTAATTCCTGAATAATGTAAAGTGGCTGGGACTTTCTTTATTGAAGCTAATTCAGCTTTAATTTCAGCCAGTTCCTTTTCCCAAGGTAGAGAGATCTGAACAAATGGGGCAAGCCTTAAGTTTCCATATGATTACCCTCAATATAAAGGCTCCACAGCAGTTGCATTGGATAGTCCTCATTTTTGTAAATTTGATGGATAACACTTAAGGAATTACCAAATTACCAACCTATAAAGGTGACAAATTATGTATGCAGGCAGATTATATCAGAAACAAAACCCCAGGGGTGGTTTAATAATAAACTACAAGAAGCCATTGCCATGCATATATAACAAGGTTACATCTGGATGCTGCAGCCTGGTGTGCAGCATCAGCTCCTGCTCTCAGTGCTGAGTGGGAGAGGGCAGCAGTCAGAGCCAGCTCAATCCCCAGGATCCCTCCCTCTCCTGCTTCACCTCTCCCTTCAGAATTACCATTTTGTTTATTGTAAATGAAACTTAGCTTACTAACAGCTCGATACTGTAACGTGCGGTTGGAGATTCCCCGTCTGTAACCCGCTGTGGGCGCACAATTCAGACGCGCAAGGCAATCCTGCGATACAGTCTCCAGTTTCACGCGTCCTTAGCGCTTCTTGAAACTGACCCGTAACCCTTTCCGCACCCAGCATGTATATGATATGTAAATGAACGAATTAGCTATTTAATGAACGAATTAGCTATTCCCTTCCGATACTGTGACGCGCGCTCCAATTATCTCCTTTGTAACCCGCTATTTTGCCGCGTCCTTAACCTGTTAGTTTACCGCCTACCCTCTACCTGGTGTTAGTGTGGTGTTCGAACAGCTACGTACCGGACTGCACCATGGACGACCTCCATATATACTAACATTTGCTGCGTAAAGTTGTTACATATATATATATTAAAAAAAAAAAAAAAAAAAATATATATATATATATATATATATGTTACATACATATATATATATATATATATATATATATGTATGTAACATATATATATATATATATATATATATATATGTAACAACTTTACGAAGACTGCACGCCCGCCCGTGTGGAGATGGGGGATTCGGAAAGTGACAAGGTATTTATATATATATATATATATATATATATATATATATATATATATATATATATGTATATATATATATAAATACCTTGCTGCGTAAAGTTGTTACATATATATATATATATATATATATATGTATATGTAACATATATATATATATATATAAATATATATATATAAAAAAAAAAAATATATATATATAAATATAAATATATATATATATGTTACATATATTTATTTATTTATTTATTTATTTATTTATTTATTTAAGTTTTTTTATATACCAACATTCAAGACGGAGGTCCCATCATGCTGGTTAACAAGAAACAGGGGTGCAATTATAATAAACTTTGCCATTTAAACAATAGTGTAGAAAAGCAGTTACATATGACTGGAGGAAGTGACGTCACTTCCCATGCCGGCTGCCTCTTAACGGAGCTCCCGTTCCCCGGAGCGATCTAGCCCTTTTTCGCCGCGATTACCCACGCGAAATTGAACGTCTTCCCCGATTCTGGCAGCGGAAGTCAGCGGGCACATGACGGGTAAAAAAAAACCGATCGACTTCCAGAAATTTTCTTACTCTAAAGGGGGAGAAGCGTCGGCACCGCAGGATCCCAAAATGGCGGCCGCACGTGATTCGGCGGGCTCCGGGGGTAAAGAGGGTCCCTCAGACTCCCTGGACTCCTCACTGCCCTCTCGCTCCGAATTACGCTCCTGGTTCATGGAAATCAGGCAGGACATAAAATCTTTTAAAAAGGAAATTGCTGTCACCCTGCAAGAGATGAGGGAGGACCATGCGGATCTGTGCCGCAGGATAGATGAGGCGGACTCCCGGTTGGATGACCATGAGGAGCGTTGGGCTCAACAGCATAAAGATGTGGCCGCTCTCCAATCCTCACCTGGGGAGCTCGAAGATAAACTGGAAGACCTGGAAAACAGGTCCCGGAGGTGTAATCTGCGCTTCAAGGGCATCCCTGACACTGCTGAATACTCCGACTGTCCCCTGGTTATACAGCAAATTTGTACTCTGATTCTTGGCGAGGCAGGGGACGATGGCGGCGCTGGAGGGTCTTCTCCTCCAGACCCCCGGATAGACCGAGCTCACCGGACCTTGGGACCCCGGAGTGGCAGCCGGCCACGGGATATCGTTGTTTGTTTTCATTCCTTTACCTATAAAGAACAAATTGCTACTGCAGCTAGAAAACACCGCACCTGGTCCTGGAATGATCATGAAATTTCTGTCTATGCGGACCTGGCCGCCAGCACCTTACGGAAGCGCTTCGAGTTCCGGCCCATCACCTCAGCCTTAGCAGCAGCATCCATTCGTTACCGGTGGCTGTTTCCTTTCAGCTTATGGTTCCAAGTTGAAGGCCGTTCCTTTAAAGTACGCACTCTGGATGCCGCGGTACAGGCCTTGAAAGAGGCAGGCCTGACGGTGGACCTTTCTGGCGTAAAAACTGCTGTTGCCACGACCTCCAAGCCTGCCGCCCCTCGCTGGCAAAGGGTTGCTAAAGGAGGCCGCAGATTGCGCAGAAACATCAGTGGAGACCTGCAGTCCGACATGCTTACCTGACTTTCTGGATTGTGCTGTTCTCAGTGATGATTTCGTTTCTTGCACTATGGCAGGGACATGTGGGAGTACTTTTGCTCCTCGGGTTCACTGGTTAAATTGTTCCGTGGGTAATCTCTATTTCCGCTATGTTAGCTATTGTCTATAACTTTCTTTTTCAGGCTCTGGGGAGGGGAGGATCCTTCTCCCGGTATGGTGATTTCCTCCCATTCTTTCCAGGAACGAGTAATTCCTTCCTGGGTGGTTTTGGGGATGGTGGGGGAGGGGGGAGGGGTGTTTTGCCTCAATCTTAAGTGTCTTGTTATTAGGATCGGTGGGGGGGGGCGGATCTCTTTGGGGGCTCACTCCCTGTTTAGCAGGGGTTAGGTATCTGTTTTGGCGGGTGGCTGGTTATATTAACCATGACTACAGTGACCTTTACTTCACAAAGGGGCGTATCTTATAAAATCTGGGGTCGGCGCGCGCAGGGGTTGCACATTTGTGCAGCCTGCATGCGCCGAGCCCAGCGCGGCCTGCCTGTTCCCTCCGAGGCCACTCCGATTTCGGAGCGGCCTCGGAGGGAACTTTTCTACGCCCTCCCCCCACCTTCCCCTCCCTTCCCCTACCTAACCCACCCCCCCGGCCCTATCTAAACCCCCCCCTTACCTTTGTCGGTAAAGTTACGCCTGCTGAAAGCAGGCGTAACTTTGCGCGCGTCGCCGGCAGCCCCGCTCCGTCCTCCGGTCCCGGGGGCGTGGTCCGGAGGCCTCGACCATGCCCCCGGGCCGGCGCCACGCCACCGGGCCCGCCCCCGAAATGCCGCGGCACGCCCCCGAAACGCCGCGTCGTTTCGGGGGCGTGCCGCGGCGTTTTGGGAACGCCCCCGGACACGCCCCCTCCCTCCCCATTTCGAAAGCCCTGGGACTTACGCGAGTCCCTGGGCTTTACGCGCGCCGGAGGCCTATGCAAAATAGGCGCGCCGGCGCGCGAGGGCCCTGCGCACGTAAATCCGGAAGGATTTACGCGCGCGGGCCTTTGAAAATCCGCCCCTTAATGTGAAAGGGTTAAATTCGGGGCGCAAGCGTCGGCTTCTGTTCCAGGAGATGGGGAGGTTATCAGCTGATGTGATTTTTCTGCAAGAGACTCATCTCAGGCAACGCTATGAGGGTCTTTTGCGCTCTACTACTTTCCCTAACCAATATTGGGCCGCGGCAACGCCCGCTTCCAAATATGCTGGGGTGGGAATACTCATACGTGGCTCGGTACCTTTTGAGCTTCGTGGCTCCTATCCTGATCCACAAGGTCGTTATCTCCTGCTTAATGTGCTTCTAGGGGGGGAAGCTTTTGCCTTTTGCTCTGTATATGGCCCTACCTCTCACAAAGCAGAGTTTTATGATACCCTATATTCAGTTTTGGAAGACAAAGCAGAGGGCAGTGTCATATTGGGGGGTGATTTCAATTTAACATTCAACCCGCAGGCAGATAATTCTGCTGGGTCTAGCTCCGACTCCACCTTGTCTCGGAAAGCTCTTAAACATATTCTCACCTTGATTGCGGGGGTGGACGTCTGGCGTTCCCGTTTTCCCACTTCTCGCTGTTATTCCTATTACTCAACCCCACACAACACCTACTCCCGTATCGATATGTTTATAATAGATAAAGCGAGAATCACGGCTGTGCGGGAGGTGGACATTGAACCTATCGTGTGGTCTGACCATGCTCCTGTTTGGTTCAGGTTGCGTTTGCAGCAACACGATCCCGGCCATAAGTACTGGCGTCTTAATGACTCGCTTTTAGAAGATAGTGCATTTCACAAACAATTGGTGTCCGAGATACAGGAATATACCAGACTCAATGATGTAGGAGACGTTACCCCGGGGACATTATGGGAATGTCTGAAATGTGTTCTTAGGGGATCCCTAATAGCTAGAGCAACTTATGTTAAGAAACAGAGGGAGGGGGAGCGCCAGACACTATTGACTACCCTAAGGAAGCTAGAAAGGACGCATATGCGTGGTACGGCTTCCTCTACCTTGAAAGGGTCTATTCAGGAGCTCAAAGCTCGAATAATGGCTCTGGATTCGGCCAAAATCGCTCATCAGTTGGAGCTTGCTAAACAAAAATTTTTTGAAGGCGGCAATAAAGCCGGTCGATACCTTGCCCAAACTCTTAAACGCAAAAGCTCCCAAGCCTTTATTTCTAAACTCAAAACTCATACGGGGCAGCTGCTCACAGATGATTCCTCTATCAGACAACGCTTCCAACAGTTCTACTCTCAATTATATAGTTGTGATTCCGCTATACAGGCGGATACTATAGCAGCCTATCTCTCCCACACTCCACTTCCCACTTTAACGTCTGCCCAACGGCAGTTTTTGGATAAGGATATCACCGCCTTCGAGCTGGAGGAGGCTATCCATTCTCTTAAGCTGGGAAAATCTCCAGGGCTTGATGGCTATACCCCGAGGTTTTATAAGAAATTTGCCACGGCGTTGTCCCCCCTACTACTCAGGTTTTTTAACTCTTTATGGGCAGGGGCTCCTTTATCCGCTTTAGCTAATACAGCGGGGATCACGTTATTGGCAAAGCCCGGGCGTGACCCCACAGTTTGTGGGTCGTACAGACCAATTTCCCTTTTAAATATCGATGTTAAGTTGCTAGCTAAAATCTTAGCTAATCGCCTGAATTGTTTTATTGCTCAACTGGTACATGTAGATCAGGCGGGGTTTATCCCCGGTAGAACTACTGCAGACAATGTCCATAGAATTTTAGATGCCATCTGGGCCGTACGGAAGCACCATATCCCAGCTTTAGCCTTATCCATCGACGCTGAGAAGGCGTTCGATATGGTACATTGGCCTTTTCTTTTTCAAACGCTGGAGGGCATGGGATTTGGTGCTTTCTTTCTGACCTGGCTCCGCCAACTGTATGATTCTCCCAGAGCCTGTTTAAAGGTTAATGGGGGCTATTCCGCGCCTTTCCCTGTCCAAAGGGGAACTAGGCAGGGGTGTCCCTTATCCCCTTTGTTATTTGCACTTTTTCTTGAGCCCTTTGCTATTAATATCCGCCGCAACCCCAATATCACTGGTGTCGAGTTGGGTGCTACTTCTATTAAGATATCCCTTTATGCTGATGACATCTTATTCACCCTCACTGATCCGGAAACTTCCTTAGAGGGGCTTAAGGGCAACATGGCTTGTTTCAGTGGTGCCTCAGGATTTAAGGTTAACTGGGACAAGTCTGAGATTCTTAACCTCAACCTCTCCCCCAGGCTGGTCCAGCATTTACAACACTTGTTTCCCTTTAAATGGGCTACCTCCCAAATCAAATACTTGGGGATTCAGTTGAGCGCCACTCAGGATTTACAGGTCCTTAACTATGCCACTTTATGGAAAAAACTAGATAAGGATCTAGAAGAATGGAGCAGATATCACATCTCTTGGCTGGGCAGAATGGCAGTTTTCAAAATGCATGTTTTGCCGAAGCTTCTCTATTTATTTCAGACTCTCCCAGTTTTGGTCCCCCCCTCCTTGCTTCGGCAGTGGCCAACGAGATGCATGTCCTTTATCTGGGCGGGCAGAAGACCGAGGGTTGCCAGAGAGGTGCTTATGCGCTCCAAATCGAGTGGGGGGCTTGGTGTGCCGGACCTTTCCCGTTATTTTCGGGCTGCTCAGTTTAAAAAGTTAGTGGATTTGCACATGACTCGACGCCCCAAATCGTGGGTTTTATTTGCCCAAGCATTGTTAGGGTCTACCCCTATCCAAAGCTTTCTCTGGCAGCCTAAGTCTACTTGGTTAATTGACCCGGCTGGGATACTTCCCCCCACTACTCACATGTTACTACAATTATGGCACAGGTATCGTTCTACCCTGGTGGGTAACTGGGAATACCATTCCAGTACCAATTTATATGTTAACAAGGCTTTTCGCCCTGGTTTTGAGAGTTCCGCTTTCCGCGTTTGGCGGAGACGGGGTATTCATCATTGGGGTCATATTTGGGGTTCCACTTCTATACGTCCTTTCCCTGACTTACAGCAGGCTTATTCCCTGCCTGATTCCGCAATATACTCATATTTTCAATTAACCCATTTTGCAAAGACTCATATGCTTGCGGTGCATCTTAACTCTGAACAATCTGCCTTTGAAAAGCTATGTGAAAAGGCGAATACTTGTTCACGGCCTCTGTCCCAGATCTACCACATGCTGTTGCCCCAGTCCACACCCAACTTTAAGTTCCAATTACTGTGGGAACGGGACATGCAGGTAGCCTGGACCCCGCAGATTTGGAAAACTCTCTTTCAAACCATGGGTAAAGGCCACATAGCCGCCTCGCTCATAGAGAACTCTTATAAAGTATTGTATAGGTGGTATATGACTCCTGTACGCTTACATCAGTTTACGCCTTTGTACCCAGATCTCTGTTGGCGGTTATGTTCCTTTGTGGGTAGCTATTATCATATGTGGTGGGATTGTCCTAAATTGCAGACGCTATGGTGTACAATATTCCACTGGCTGGGTGATTTTCTACCAGGGATGCCAACGCCCACGGCTGCGCAGGCGTTATTGGGTGCTAAAATCCAAGGGCTTTCTGCGGACCAAAATAAGCTGGCCCAATTTGTATTCACTGCTAGCCGTTGTGAAATTGCGCGACTGTGGAGATCCCCCAATGTTCCCACAAAAGCAGCCGTACAACATAGGGTGCATACCATTTTTTTATTATCAAAAATCACAGCATTTCAGCACAAACAGACTGCACGGTTTGACATGATATGGCGCCCCTACCGACGGTGGCACTCGTCCATGACCTCTGACTTTCCGGGATCGCAGTGACCCCCTTTTTGCTTTGGCATATTTCTCTGTCCCTTGGGGATGTGATTCTCCCTACCTTTCCTAAATTGTACACCATTGAGGCTCGGGGGGGGGGGGGGTTTGGTATATATTAAACTACAGCACTGACATCATCTCAGGTTTCTCTTTCTGAGGCGCAGACTACTGATTGGTTTTATCTGGCGCAGTTTCCAATGTATGACAGTGTATGTTTGTTTTTATGGCAATATTGGACTGAATTTGCTGTTCTGTTGTTGTTCTTTATGGTTTGTTAAACCTGTTCTTTCGTTTTAATAAAAATTTTCCAAATTAAAAAAAAAAAGAAAAGCAGTTACATATAACAAGGAAAACAATAACTTGGAATGAGAAGGGAAATGAAGATCAGATAATTATATATAAGTATAAATAACATTGTCAGAGGTGGCTATTAACGCTATTACTAGCGGAGCGAGTTGAATGATAGGAATTAGATGGAGTTGGAGTTAGGAAAGGCCTGCGTGAACAGCCACGTTTTGAGTCTTTTCTTGAATGTTGAGATGTTGGGTTCCATTCTAAGATCCGGGGGAATGGAGTTCCATAATGTTGGACCGGCTGTGGAGAATGCCCGATCTCTAAGCGTGATGTGTCTGGTAGTCTTGGCTGGAGGTACTTGAAGTGATCCTTTGTAAGCATCTCTTGTCGGTCTTGTGGAATGGTGTAATCGTAGGGGGATATGGAGATCGATTGGGGCTAATTGATGGATGTTTTTGAAAATGGTGAGAATGGCCTTGTAGATTATTCTGAAGTGGATGGGCAGCCAATGGAGGTCCATCAAGATAGGTGTTATGTGTTCTCTTCTCCTGGTGTTGGTGAGTATTCTGGCGGAGGCATTTTGGACCATTTGTAATGGTTTGGTGTGTGCTGAAGGGAGACCAAGCATGATGGTGTTACAATAATCCAGCTTTGCGAAAATGATTGATTGTAGGATCGTTCTGAAGTCATATGTGTGTGGAAGAGAGGTCGTATTCTTTTCAGCACTTGGAGCTTATAAAAGCAGTCTCTGGTGGTTTTGTTGATGTTAGCTTTCAGGTTTAGGTGATTGTCAATTTGAACTCCTAGGTCTCTCACTTGTGTAGTATTTGGTACGGTAGGATGAGTGTATGTGATGGAGCTGTTTTCTGGTGTGATGAGTAGAAGTTCCGTTTTTGATGAATTTAGTATCAGGTTGAGACTTGTAAGAAGTTGTTTGATATTTTGGAGGCAGGATTCCCAGTGCAACAGTGTTTTTTCGAGCGACTCTTCGATGGGGATCAGGACCTGAATATCGTCAGCGTAGAGAAAATGTTTGAGTTTGAGGTCAGTGAGCAGTTTACATAAGGGTAACAGATAAATGTTAAACAAGGTAGGAGACAGGGATGAGCCCTGAGGGACTCCTACTGATGCGGGGTGTAGAGAGGATTCTTTATTATGAATCTTAACCTTATATCCTCTGTTGCTGAGGAAGGTTCTGAACCATGATAGGGCAGTGCCTGAGATACCTATGGCTGATAGTTGGTTGATGAGAAGGGAGTGATTGACCGTATCAAATGCAGACGAGAGGTCGAGTAGTATCAGAAGGAAGGCTTGTCCTTTGTCTAAGCCTAGGATGATGTGGTCAGTCATAGAGATGAGGAGGGCTTCCGTGCTTAAGGTTTTACGGAATCCGTATTGTGATGGAAATAGAAGGTTGTTGTCTTCAATGTGGTTTGAGAGTCGTGAGTTTACCAATTTTTCCATTATCTTGGCTATGAATGGGAGGTTAGCTATCGGTCTAAAATTGTTAGGATCGTTTGGGTCGAGGTTTGGTTTTTTTGAGAAGGGGTTTGAGTGAGGCAATTTTGAGGTTGTCCGGGTAGAGTCCTTGTGTGAGGGAGCAATTTATGATGTCTGCCAGGGTTTTGGAGATAGATTCTGGAATTGCTAGTAGTAGTTTGGTTGGGATGTGATCCGAGGGATGAGAAGATGGTTTCATTTTCCTTAGAATTCCTTGGATCTCAGCCGATGAAGTTGTGTCAAGTTCTTCTAACCGAGTGTAGTTGATTGAGGATTGAGGAGTGGTTAGTGGAACAGTGAGGTTCGTGTGGAGCTGCGATAGGAGAGTCTTGATTTTGTTGTTGAAGAATAGAGCTAATTCTTCTGCTTTTGATTGAGCTTGGTCATGTGTAATCTCTGGTAGGTTTACTTGTGTGAGGTTGGCTACAAAGCTGAAGAGGGCTTTAGCATCGAAAACAAGGTCGTGTATCTTCAAGGCGTAGTAGTCCCTCTTGGATCTTAGGGTGCTTGATTTGTATTGATGCAGAGATGATTTGTAGATTGAAAGGGTGTTGTTTCCTGGGTTTTTGCGCCATTTAGCCTCATTTTGTCTTAGTTGAAGTTTGAGCTTTCTTAATTCTGCTGAGTACCATGGCTGTCTTTTGGAGGAATTCTGGTGTGGTTTTTTTGTAATAAGAGGGCATAGCTTGTTAGCTATAGTTTCGGTGATTGTGTTCCATGATCGAAGTGCTGCGTTCGGATCTGTAAGGTCCAGTTGGTGGAATTGTGGTGATAAGTGATTATTGAGGTCTTCTGGGGAGCAAGTTTTCCTGTATTTGAAGGAAGGCAAAGGAATGCAAGCCGGGTTGGTATCTTTTATAGAGAATGAAGTGGTTATGAGGTAGTGATCTGACCACGGGACCTTTGTGCAATTAGGTATAGATACGGGTTTGATTGCAGTGTTAACGAAGATCAGGTCTAACGTGTGGCCGGCTTTGTGGGTAGGTTTGTTAACTAATTGGGTGAAGCCTAGCGCTGTGAGAGCTGTGAGTAGAGATTCACAGTTAGGTGAGGGGGTAGGGTTATCAACGTGCATGTTGAAATCCCCTAGAATGATGGCTGGCGAGTCAAAGTTGATGAGGGAAGAGGTTAATTCAATCAGTGGAGAGGCATCTGATTCCAAGAGTCCTGGGGGGGCATATACAAGAAGGATTTGGAGCTTGTCTGAGGTGAAGAAGCCGAATTCAAGTTTTGAATTGGAATTGGATTGTTGTAGCGAGAATCTAAGGTCCTTTTTAGTTGCTAAGAGAATGCCGCCTCCCTTTTTTTTATGACGAGGTAGCGAGAAGAAGTCGTACGCCTCTGTAGGTAGTTGATTAATTATTGCTGTGTCTGATGGTTTTAACCATGTTTCAGTGATTGCACATATCTCCGGTTTCACATCGATGAGGTGGTCATTCAATATTACAGACTTTTTCGTAAGGGATTGAGCATTGAAGAGGCTTAGAGAGAAGAGGGTGAGGCCTAGAAGTTGTGTGGAAGGAGTGATTGAAATTGAAGAGAGGGATTTAAGGTTGTGTTGTTGGGCATGTCGGAAAGAAATTCTTTTAGGTGGAGTATTATGTTGGAGAATTGGAATTGTGAAAAAAGGGGCCATTTGTAGGGTCTACGTTGGATGAGTGTTTGTGGCTTGCTGGAGAGGCTGGATGAATGCTGGACACTTGCTGGAGAGGCTGGAAGAATGCTGGACACTTGCTGGAGAGGCTGGATGAATGCTGGACGCTTGCTGGAGAGGCTGGATGAATGCTAGATGAAAGCTGGACACTTGCTGGAGAGGCTGGATGAATGCTGGACACTTGCTGGAGAGGCTGGATGAATGCTGGACGCTTGCTGGAGAGGCTGGATGAAAGCTGGACGCTTACTGGAGAGGCTGGATGAATGCTGGAGAGGCTGGATGAATGCTAGATGAAAGCTGGACGCTTGCTGGAGAGGCTGGATGAATGCTGGACGCTTGCTGGAGAGGCTGGATGAATGCTGGATGCTTGCTGGAGAGGCTGGATGAATGCTAGATGAAAGCTGGACACTTGCTGGAGAGGCTGGATGAATGCTGGACACTTGCTGGAGAGGCTGGATGAATGCTGGACGCTTGCTGGAGAGGCTGGATGAATGCTAGATGAAAGCTGGACGCTTACTGGAGAGGCTGGATGAATGCTGGACGCTTGCTGGAGAGGCTGGATGAATGCTAGATGAAAGCTGGACGCTTACTGGAGAGGCTGGATGAATGCTGGACGTTTGCTGGAGAGGCTGGATGAATGCTAGATGAAAGCTGGACACTTGCTGGAGAGGCTGGATGAATGCTGGACACTTGCTGGAGAGGCTGGATGAATGCTGGACGCTTGCTGGAGAGGCTGGATGAATGCTAGATGAAAGCTGGACGCTTACTGGAGAGGCTGGATGAATGCTGGACGCTTGCTGGAGAGGCTGGATGAATGCTAGATGAAAGCTGGACGCTTACTGGAGAGGCTGGATGAATGCTGGACGCTTGCTGGAGAGGCTGGATGAATGCTAGATGAAAGCTGGACGCTTGCTGGAGAGGCTGGATGAATGCTGGACGCTTGCTGGAGAGGCTGGATGAATGCTGGACATTTGCTGGAGAGGCGGACTTATATTCCAAATGGTTGAAACGGTCAAATCCGTATCTTTTCTGGCTGTTGCCTTTGTTGAGGATTTAGGTTGTTGCGCGGGTATGGCTCGGGCCTCCTCGGGGCTCTACGGCGCGTGACGCTCGGCGCGCGGCGTCGGTCTGACTGCGGATTTAAAGCCCCTCAGGGCCTGCTCCTATTGGAGGAGCTGGATCAGTGGGCGGATCGTTTTCGGCGCGGTTTCCCTTTCAGGTAGGCCAAGTTTCTTACGTGACTGCTGCCGCGTTGTCGTCGCCGAGTCCCCTCGGGTTGGGAGCGTGTATCCCTGGCCTTCCCCCGGCGGGGCTCGGCGCCGATCACGCAGGCCTTCACCGATTGCCGCCGGGCCGAAGAAACAAGAAGGATATGTAACAACTTTACGCAGCAAGGTATTTATATATATATATATGTATGTATACATATATATATATATATATATACATACATATATATAAATACCTTGTCACTTTCCGAATCCCCCATCTCCACACAGGCGGGCGTGCAGTCTTCGAGGCGGCAGCGGGAGCCGGCGGGCGGGTGGGCGCCCGTTCATCCAGGCGGCGGCGGCAGCGGGAGCCGGGGGGCGGGAGCCGGCGGGCGGGTGGGCGCCCGTTCATCCAGGCGGCGGCAGCAGCGGGAGCCGGCGGGCGGGAGCCGGCGGGCAGGTGGGCGCGCGTTCATCCAGGCGACGGCGGGAGCCGGTGGGCGGGTGGGCGTGCGTTCGATCCAGGCCGTGGCGGGAGCCGGTGGGCGGGTGGGCGCGCATTCATCCAGGTGCAGGGAGCCGGCGGCGAAAGCGGCCTCCGGCAGCCCCCGCCGGCAGTGAATGAATGCGCGCCTGTGTACGCTTGTGCGATTTCGGCGCTCAAGGCAGTCATATGCCGTGATGTCAAGCGTCGTGACGTCACGCCTTGAGCGCCGAAATCGCACGGGCGTACACAGGCGTGCATTCATTCACTGCGGGCGGGGGCTGCCGGAGGCCGCTTTCGCCGCCGGCTCCCTCCGCCTGGATGAACGGGAGCCCACCCGCCCGCCGGCTCCTGCCGCCGCCTGGATCGAACGCGCGCCCGCCGGTTCCCGCCAGTAAGTTTACTTTTTTTTTACACTTTATTCCCTTTTGTTTTAATTTTCGCCCTGCACCTTGCTTCGGGAGGGGGGGAACCATCCACTTCCTGGTACCTGTTATTTCAAATGTCAGTTGAAATGACATTTGAAATGACAGGTACCAGCGCACCCAGGATACTGTATAGGCGCTGTATTAAACGCCTATACAGTAAAATTGGTTGCGCGGGCCTAACGCTTCCCTAACGCTTCGCAGACGCGGCTTGCATTTGCAAGCAATTTACATAGAGTATCGAGCGGTATGTGAGCAGGACTGTGCGTGCGGGGAACGAGTGTGCGCCCGGCACTGCCGCACTCTTTCTAACGTGGCCTTACAGTATCGACCTGCCAATCAGCGAATTACAGCAAACCATGCCCTGGGACTACACTTCCCACAATTCCCAGCCTCGGCTTCCCCTTCCTCTTACTTGCACTTCTTACTTTGCTCTCTTCCTCTTCCTTCCTCCTCTACCTTCAGCCATTAAGAGAGAAGCTGATGATTGAGAAGGGCAGGAGAACGGCTGCAGGGATTTCTGCTCAGCAGGTAGGAGGGGGGCAGGGGATGCAGCCTGGGACTACTCCCATCCCCCCAGCCACTCACTGAATCCATTCTTTGGGCTCCTTATTCTCTGCATCCGCTCAGGCTCTTCTTCCTGCTTCTCTCCTCATACAGCAGCAGCTCCTTCTGCTTAAGGAGCCTCTCAGTTTCTGCTTCCTGTGATTTCTTTATCTTCCCCCTCTGCCTCCTCCTCTCACCTTTGCCTTTTTACACTGAGAGTTTGATTCTCCCAAAGTCTTGTCTGGGTAA
This sequence comes from Rhinatrema bivittatum, assembly GCF_901001135.1. NCBI lineage: Eukaryota > Metazoa > Chordata > Amphibia > Gymnophiona > Rhinatrematidae > Rhinatrema > Rhinatrema bivittatum. The sequence continues at coordinate 30,777,159 of NC_042616.1, read as the reverse complement.
CTTTTTAGTTGCCTTTACAAATCTGGAGATATGAATTTCTCCCCCTACTCTCCTGTGAAACTTTGGGTTGCTCATAACTCATTATTTGTAGAAAATTTAACTGGTGGAGGTGCTCTGGGTAGGGTAAAGTTTAGCTGGAGAGACTTGATGTTCAGTGCTACCTGGGTAAAGTTAATCCGATTGGAGAAATCCCTGTCCTGTAGTAACCCAGATAACTCTTCCTGGGTGTAGTTTGTTCTTTATTTATTTGCAGTCTCTTTCATGATTATTTTCCTTTGTAAGCATAAGCTTTATATGTTAGGGAGGGAATTATGATCCAGGGCAACTGAAGTGGGGCAGGAGTCCTAGTGGAGGATCAGCAGGATCAGGTCTAGGGTGAGGGCTAGACCCAGCCATCCAGTGTTCCAGAAATCTTGACCTCTAACCTAGGAGAAGGCAGACTGGATGGCAGCGGTCACTGTACTGGCATTAGCTGATGTGAACAAGGTGAGGGAATCTAGCAGCCCTCAGGTACCCCCGGATGAGTGAGTCAGACTTGCCCTGGGATGGAGATCTCCTGCAGTACCTATCAGCAGCACATACAGACAGTGCCATCATCGTACAGACGCATGTTTTAAGCTGACGTTCTTTACAACCCAGCCTGTCCCCAAGCCCTTCCCCAGCTTCCTCACATTCATCCCCCACCCCTCCATGACCCAGCTCCAGCAGCCTCTCTCTGTCAGACTCCATCCTCCACCAGGCTTGATGCTGATCATTTCTCCCCAATGCCTCTAACCCAGGCTTAGGCTGCTGGCACTGCGCTGGTGATCTTCCTGCCACCACGCAGCCTCCTTCTTGCAAATTAATTATATAAAAATTATTATATTGCAAATTCTTTCCACAGCTTCCACCACTGCTGGAAGAAGTCTTCCTACATTCGGGCCGATACAGTAAACCACGCTTTCCCGGTGCACACACAGGCCACTTTCCTGTGTGCGCGATTCAGTAACCTAATTTATTTAAATTAGGGCCCACGGTAAAAAGAGGTGCTAGGGACACTAGTGCGTCCCTAGCGCCTCTTTTTTGACTGAAGCGGCGGCTGTCAGCGAGTTTGACAGCCGACGCTCAATTTTGCATCCGGTTTTCAAGCCGCAGGCCCATTTTAAATTTTTTATTTTTAAGTTTTTTTTAACTTTTGGGGCCTGCGACTTAATATCGCCATGATATTAAGTCGGAGGGTGCACAGAAAAGCAGTTTTTACTGCTTTTCTGTACACTTCCCCGGTGCTGGCAGAAATTAACGCCTACCTTTGGGTAGGCGCTAATTTCTTAAAATAAAATATGTGGCTTGGCTGCACATTTTACTTACTGTATTGCGCGGGAATGACTAATAGGGCCATCGACATGCATTTGCATGTTGCGGGCGCTATTGGTCTCGGGGGGTAAAGCTAGCGTGTCGAAAACGCGCGTCCAAATGCTGGTTAACAGTGCGCTCCACCGGAGGGTTCTCATGCACCCCCATACCCTGGCTCTTATCACAACAATCCAGATGTGCATTGCTGATTTCAGGGAGAAGGGAGGATACTGGATTCCCCTCAGCTGCTCATACTTCCTCAGCATTCAACCCCCTCCTCATCTCCAAAAATATTTATCTTCTCCCATGTCCTCATCTTGTATCCTCAGTATTCACCCCTTTCTTCACCTCATCCCTTTCAGTATTTTCCTGCTTTCCCTCCCCATCAATCTCTTAACAGCTCCCTGATTAGGCTCTAGGATGCCTCCTTCCTCTTCCCCGCTCTGCCCTCAGCTGAATCCTGAGTCCTGGGATCCCAGCCTGTGGCCTTATCTGTATCTGGTCCAGCTTCTCACTCCTATTGAATAAGGGGACAGGGTGGGATGGAGTGAGACTAAAGCACAGGACACAGCAGAGGAGAATTCACATTGCTCTGCACCTGTGCTGCCTGCAGTGCCTGCTCAGTCTCACCCCCTCCCACTCCCGTGGGCATAGGAGGGGGAGAAGGTAAGTTTGGATCAGAGACTGCAGAAAAGAAAAACACCTGCTCTGCTACCTTTTCAGCCCCTCCTCCTTCTGCACTCAGGCCAATTCACACAGGTGGGTTATGCACCTCTACCAGCAGATGGCGATGGAGTAAAGCTGACATCCTGGACGTATAGCCCTGCCCTGACATCAGCATTCCAGCATTCTCTGTCTCCAGCAGATGGTGGACATGCATTTCCCTACTGGGACTGCTTGTAGTAAAAAAGAAAAAGAAGGAAAATTTAAGAAGAAAAGGACTTTGACAGCACCGCTTGTTCTCATGAGGTGATAACGATGGGTTCCTCCCTCATTTGAGCGCCTTTAGTCCTGCAACTTTGTCAGTGTGGACTAAAAAAAAAAAAAAAAAAGACGAAGCAGTTGAAGGATGTGGGAGACTTGGCAGTGAAGGCCTTTGCCCTCTCCTCGTATCTGGAGACCCAGTTGTTCTCTCAGCTAGGGAGGGCTGAGTTCAGGTAAAAAAAAAAAAAAGAGAGAGTGGAAAGATGGTAGGGGGTTATATTTCTCTGTCTTCCTTACCGGGTCTTCCCTTGACGTGAGTGGTTGGCGTCTTTTCCCTTCTTCTCGTTCACTTCTCTGGGGAGTTTAGTTAGGTGCGGAGGTGGCGCAGGCTTGATGGGATGAGCAGCCTTTGCCCAGGTCCCACTCTCAGGCTTGGACACTATGAGCCGCGTGATAAGCTATGGCAGTGTTTTTGCACCCTTGACTCTGTGCATTCTCGCCGCGCGATGATGTAGTAACATAGACGTGCACATGCGAGCCTACTCGTGCGCACAAGGCCACAGCCTGTGTTTTTGTAACTGAGCCACGCACTGAGCCTGCTTGAGTGTGTACGGAGAGCTGACTTGAGTGCATACTTCAGTGCGCATATTCTAGGGTGAGTATTTTATTTGGACGCACAAGAAAAACGTGGTGGTAGGTGCCACTGACAAAGACGTCTAAGCGCTTGGCGATCTGTGCTGCTTCCCAAGTAAGGGCATTACAGCTAGGGATTTCTGCAAATCTGTACCTGCACTGTCTGGATGCTTGAGCTGATTTGCCTCCTACTGATTTTGCCAACTCTGGTCCATCCCCTCAGACAGGGAGGACTGGAGCTGAAGGCGACTCAGCAGGGGTGTCCCCATCTTCATAAGAACATGCCATGTTGGATCAGACCAAGGGTCCAACAAGCCAGGCATCCTGTTTCCAACAGAGTCCAAAGCAGGCCACAAGAACCTGGCAATTACCCAAACACTAAGAAGATCCCATGCTACTGATGCAATTAATAGCAGTGGCTATTCCCTAAGTAAACTTGATTAATAGCAGTCAATGGACTTCTCCTCCAAAAACTTATCCAAACCTTTTTTGAACCCAGCTACACTAACTGCACTAACCACATCCTCTGGCAACAAATTCCAGAGCTTTATTGTGCGTTGAGTGAAAGAATTTTCTCCGATTAGTCTTAAATGTGCTACTTGCTAACTTGATGGAATGCCCCCTAGTCCTTCTATTATTTGAAAGTGTAAATAACCAATTCACATCTACAAAAAGCTTGACTAGTACCTACTCCTTCCGTAAGCTAGATTCAAACTCACAGTCTCTGGAGCTCAGAGGACCCATCCCTTGCTGCCCCAGCCACCAGCACACAGACTAGCTCTCGTTTCTAACATTTACGCTCATGTAACTTCATCATTCCTCTATGCTCTGCCAGATCAATCATCATAAGCAGGATTTTCCCCTCCTACCAGCAGATGGAAGCAGAGTGCCAGATTCCTTTTCTGATGTCATGGCCCTATATAGGCCGATGCAGCAGGACTATACTCTGTAGTCTCTAGCACCGGCAGATGGAAGTAGCCGTGCAACAGGAGAATGGCTTAGGGACAACAACCTCTGCAAAGGTCTATTTCCCCTGAGGAACGAAAGGACAAAAGCCCTCCTCAGGTCTGATCTTCCCTCCACCAGTGTAATCAGGAGACAGTGCTCCTGGATTCCCCAAAGGAAGAGCAGTTAATCCTAGGACACACCCAGGGCATGCTCGGTCAAATGTTGTCAGATTAAGGTCTATGGGGCCTGGTATGGACCCATCGTCCTCTTCCTGGGTACGAATTTTTTCCATGGACTTACAGACCTTTCTGCAGGGATGTCCAACAGAAAAGGCGATACCTTTGAAATCAGGGTTGCATACTTGAGATCCCCATTTGTCTGCCACAGTGGTCCCTGATTGTGTTCAAGAGGATGTAGATAAGGATGACTTTGAGGATTGGTTTTCTCCCCTCTAGAGAAAGGGGAAATTCTCCCGGATTACAGCCATATAAAACTCTATTCTTCGATCCTTTCATAGTGATGAGATGCTGAGTCTGTTTTCTCAGTATCTGAAGACGTTTGGTGTGACTGGGGATGATCTTTTGGGTCACCCTACACGGAGTGTTATTTTTCTTCCCCTCCTGGATGCAATTCAAGAGTTGATTTCCCTTGAATAGAGTGCTCCAGAAGCGAATTTTGAAGGGGAGCACACTTTGGTGGGTCTGTTCCCCTTCCTTCCAAGTGGATCACCATTCTGGTGGAAGGAAGGGCAAATCTAAAGGATGCTTAGGATAGTAGAATTAAAATTATCCTTAAGTAGACCTTTGAGGCCATTGTGATGAATTTGCAGTTTGCCTCTTGTTGTTGTTCTCTGGTGGTTCGGGCTAGTCAACATTTCTCTTGGGAGACTGATGAAGCAGAGTCGAATAGCAAAGTGGTGATGAAACCGGGAGCTGCTGTCTTAGTTGATGCGGGCTGGGACCTTGTTCGCACTACTGCCAGAAGGGTGGCTTCCATAACATTGGCTAGGCATGAGCTGTGGCTGGGAAATTAGTCAGCAGACACAATTTCTAAGTCTACTCTCATTAAGTTACCCTTTAAGGGTTCTCTCTTATTTCAGTGAGTTGGAGAAAATGGCAATTAGATCAGAGGAGTCCTAGGATCTTCATATTGCCAGAGAGTATCAAGCAGGCAGCGTGTCCCTTTGGGGCAAGAGGCCACGCTAGAGACTACAGGTGTATTCCTCTTTATAGGGGAGCGAGCTTTCAGAGTCTTGACCTTTTGGCCCAGAAAGCCTGGGAAGAATGCGGGCTCCAGGAACGGTGCACCTTGATCTTCACAGTGAAGATCTGCAGCCTCACCTGCTGGGGCAGAGATAGGTGGACATCTATCTCGCTTATTTTTGAGGTAGATCCAGATCACTTCGGGCCATTGGGAAGTGATAAGAGAAGGCTTTACTTTGGTGTTTCTTTGCTTTCCTCTGGAGGCCTTTATGGTTTCTCCTTGCAACTCCCTATGGGAGAGGGTGGCAGTGGAGACTAACTTAAGGAGGCTGTTGGGCTTGAAGGCTGTAATTATTGTTCCCAAATTGCAAGAAAACGTGGCCCATTATCCCATTTATTTTGGGCGTACCCAGAAAGGAGGGATCCTTTCAGCCCAAAGGAGTCAATCGACATTTGCGGGTAACTCATTTCTGTATGGAAGCTTTGTGCACTGTATTATTGGCAGTGCAATCGGGGAAATTTTCGCGTCTCTAGATTCCTTCCCCCAAAATTGCCCACCTAAATAATGTAAGAGAAAGAACTATCTCTATTGCTGGACCCCTACTATGGAACTCTCTTCCGCAGGAATTAAGATTAGAAGCTGACATCAAATCATTTAAAAAGGGGATTAAAACTTGGCTTTTTAAACAAGCCTACCAAGAGCTGTTAGCATAACTATCTCACACTTCTGATTTTATAACAATGTAATGTATATTTTTATTATACTATCTCTACCCTAACTATACTACCTCTCTAAGTGTTTACATTTTGATTATTTAGCCTACTATTTAGTTTGCTATGTTACATTGTTTCATAATATAAATAATTATTTACTTCCATTCTTCTTTGGAAATGCAAATAATTTTAAATGATTATTTGCTAACTACTGTAAACCGATTTGATATGCTTGCATGAAATGTTGGTAAATAAGAATTATTAAAATAAAATAAATAAATCTGCTGCAGGTATTTCTGCATATTCCCGTTCGCAGGGAACATTAATGGTTCTTGAAGTTGCCATTCTAGGATGTTATGACCAGTGTCGGGCCTTGTTCTTTGGGCTGGCCTTGGCACCCAGATTCTCTAAGGTCATGGTGCTAGCGGCGTCCTTACGCAAAAACGGCATCCTGGTTCACCTGTATCTGGGTGATTAGTTGATTCAAGCCAGAAGCATGGAAGAGAGTCACCTGGCTCCTTGCATGTTAGTCTCTACTACAAGAAGGCTGGGTGGTGAACTTGGCTGAAAGCAGTTTACAGCCATCTAAGACATTGGAGTAGCCCAATATTTGTTGTGATACGAAGCCGGGCAGAGTATTTCTGCCAGAGAGTCGTATTAGAAGTCAATTGCTTGAGTTTAAACCCAGAAAAGGGCCTTTCGTCCAACAAAGTGCTTTTTGTTTCTTCAGAATCTGGGTTTGATGGCAGCCACCTTCGAGGTTGTCCCCTGGGTGAGAGAGCACTTGAGGCCTCTTCAAAGCACGTTGCTTTCTGGTGGAGTCTGCAGTCTCAGGACTGCATGGTGAGGCTTCGCTTTCCATCTGAGGGAGGGATATTCCTGTGAAACGCTAGAAGGGTTAGTGCTTATGACAGATGCAAGCCTTCAAGGTTGGGGGGCACATTGTCAAGAGTTGCTGGTGCAAGGTTGCTGGAGCGCCGAGGATCATCAGTGGAGCATCAATAGTTTGGAAGCTTGTGCAGTTCGACTGCCATGCCAAATGTCCTTCGAGTGTTTAGAGACTCATGCAGGCAGCATAATTTCGGACAATGTGGCATCTGTGGATTTCATTATCAGTCTAGAACCAAACCTCACAATTGACAGAGGAGATAGATGTTGCTCTGCGCACATCTGAGCACATCTTTTAGAAATATTAGCCTGCCACATTACTGGAAAGGGCAATGTAAGGGCCGTCTTGCTCAGGGTTCCAAAGTTATTTAGTCGAAGAAGGGATCTGAAAGTTGTTGGATTGATGCTCTCATTCAGGCATGACTGCGGGACAGTTTTCACATCATGGCCACTACTGGGCATGATTGTTTGAAAGATTGCAATAGAAACCCTGCTTCTGGTGATAATGGATTGGGCCCGATGGCTGTGGTATGCCGATCTGCAGTGGCTGCTGGAGGGCAGGCCTCTTAGGCTACCTCCCGGGAAGGATGTATGGCTGTAGGGAGCCATTCTACATGACAATCCGGGTCGATTTTTCTCTTACACTTTGGCCTTTGAGAGGACTCAGGTAATTGAAGCATGGTTAATCTGCTGCAGTACTTTCACTTTGCATCAGGCTAAAATAAAAAAATATATGTTAAGTTGTTAGATCGATGCTCTCATTCAGGCATGACTGCGGGACAGTTTTCACATCATGGCCACTACTGGGCATGATTGTTTGAAAGATTGCAATAGAAACCCTGCTTCTGGTGACAATGTTAGAGTTGGGCGAGTTTTTGAGGCCTTGTGTGAGAAGCGAGGTTCTCAGCCTCTCAAAGTGGAAATTTGATTAATTTTGGAATTTTTCAGGATAGATTGCTTAAAGGCTTGGCTTTTTACTCCTTGAAGGTTCAAGTGGCAGCACTCACCTGTTATAGGAACCGAGTTCTTGGTGGGTTTTTGTCTCCCCATCCAGATGTTTCTCGGTTCGTAAAGGAAGTTAAGCATCTTCATCCTCCCTTGTGGCTACCAGTGTCCTCACACCCATTATAACAGATCAACAACAAAAAGACACCGCTCATCAAAATCCATTTACACCAATCCTAGACAGCCTAAAAAATACATCCTACGTAAGAGACTTAGGCGTTCTGCTAGACAATCAGCTGAACCTAAAAAGATTTGTAAACAACACAACCAAAGAATGCTTTTTCAAACTACAAGTATTGAAAAAGCTTAAACCATTACTTCACGTTCACGACTTCCGCCTCGTCCTGCAATCAATTATCCTGACCAAAATTGACTACTGCAACGCGCTACTAATCGGATTACCAGCCTCCACCATCAAACCTCTCCAGATGGTACAGAATTCTGCAGCTAGGGTCCTGACCAACTCTAACAAGAGAGACCACATCACGCCCATTCTTTACAATCTCCACTGGCTTCCAATTAAATTCAGAGTCTCCTACAAAGTCCTGACCCTCACTCACAAATACCTAAACAATATAGCACCTATCGATCTCACCCATCAACTCCGAACCATTAAATCAACAAGACCAATCAGAAAAGCCTACCAAGACACCCTTATCATCCCCCAAACCAAAACTCCACTAAGAAATAGGGCTTTCTCCACAGCAAGTCCTTCACTTTGGAATTCACTACCACCAGAACTCAGACAAGTCACTTGCCACCAGTCATTCAAGAAAAAACTGAAAACCTGGCTATTCAGCCAAGCATTTCCATGATTTCTAAGAAGCTGCTTCAACGAACTCTTATTACATCCTCTCCGCTCCAACTATATAACCCCTCCACCCCCTCCCTCTATTCTTCTCTCCCCCTTGGATTTAGACATATAAGACTTTGTTATGCCATGTATATTTTGTTCTTATGTTTATGTTTAACCATGTATTTCTTGCTCTTATGTTTAAATGTTACTCAAAAAGTTTTACAATATGTTACTCAAAAAAGTTCTTTGTTATATGTAATTGCCCACAAGCAAGCTTATTCAACTGTTCTCTGTAAACCGATTTGATTTACATATAATGTAAGAAGATCGGTATATAAAAACCATAAATAAATAAATAAATTAATCTGATTGTGGATTTCTTTCGAGTCCTATCTTTTCAACTGTAACATAGCGCCTTCTTGAAGGTTCTTAACCCTAGAAAAACAGTCTTCACGGTAATCTGCTCAGCACGTCGAGTTTCCGAGCTGCAGGCTTTTTCTTGCTGTGAGCCGTTCCTGCCCGAGACTCTGGGGGCTGTACAGCTTCGGACTCTGCGTTCTTTTGGCCCAAGGTGGTTTCAGAATTTCATTTGACTGTTTACTTCCCTGGCCACACTGGTAAGGAATACAGAGGAGAGTGAATATTGTCTCTTGTGTGCTCCGGCTTGTGTGGCATCTGATGCAGTACTTGGAGGTTATTAATCCTCTCAGTAAGTCCGGTTAACTGTGCTCCATGGCGGAGGTATACAGGGTGAGCCAGCGGCTTGGGCAACTATAGTCCGTTAGTAGATTATGGAAGTTATCAGCGGTCGTCCTTATGCACCCTTCCAGGCATTCCGCTTGATCGTTTGGGCTCAGGAAGACGCCGGCCTTAGCATGTGCAATATTGCTGGGTCCCTGGGCAGCTTTGGTACATCCCACTGGTGTGGATTGGCCTGCCTGAATGAACAGGAAGGAGAAATTCCTACTTATGTGATAAAATTAAAACAAAATAAAAAAATTTCCTTTCCTCTAAGGAAGGCAGGCTGATCCACGATCCACCCTCAGCTGCCATCTTGCTTTCAGTTTGTCTTCTATGTGCGGACGATACTGAGTATTATATCTGTTACTCATTTCAGGATTGGTAAGTGTCATGACCAGCTCCTTAGCTTAGTAAATGTTAGCTCTTTTGACAGAGCTCAGAGTTCTCAATTGGCTGAAGTATGAGCAGTTTGTCCACAGTTTGGCTTTTCCAGAGAATACTTGCGGGCTGATGTCGGGACAGGCCTGTATGTCCTTCACATCAGCTTTTACTCTGTCTCCACCTGCTGGTAGAGGTGCATAACCCATTTGTGTGGATTGACCTGCCTGAATGCAGAAGAAAGGAAATTATCAGGTAAGTATTAATTTCTCCTTTCCTTTTCCCTGCAGAGAAGGAAACCAAACAGCTGTTTGAGATTTGGGGCATGATCCCTATGTGCCCATGGTTTGCAACACCCCTGAATACAGAATTCATACATCACAATGGGAGATATGTCACTGCCCAGGACACCAAACTCTTCCTTCCCTGTTAGGATTTAGCACAGTGAGTCCCCCTGATGGAATAGAACCAGATGTTCCTGATGTTCTGGATAATGCTCTTATAGCTTCCTTTTTATTATAATGTGATTTATCCACACAATGACATTTCATTTTCTCTGTCTCTGGTATTAGAGAATATTTTTCAGTTTGATTTGAAAACCCTGGGGTCTATGGAGGAAACTGATTCTAAGGGCAACACAGGGAATGTTAGGAGAATAAATCCAGCTGAGATCTAATGCACCCTGAGCCCCTCCACGTGTCTCTGAGTGTTTCTGGTTTGTGTTTCAGGTGCGGGTGACGTTTGAGGACATCGCTGTCTCTTTCTCCCAGGAGGAGTGGGAGTATTTAGATGAAGGGCAGAAGGAGCTTTACAGGGAGGTGATGAAGGAGAATTATGAGACCCTCATCTCCCTAGGTAAAAATTGCATTATCTGCATGTTTAGTGGACTCGAGGGCTGATTTACTGAAGGTCGTTTGTGACTTTTCTCCTGACTCCAGCTCCAGCATTGCTCTGTCTCTGAGCTGGCACCTGAGATTGGTTGTTTGTCTCTTTTCACGTGAGACCGGCCCCTGCGAGGCAGTCTAGGAATTTATCTCAGATGTCTTACATGAGGCACTTGCTGGGGAGCATCCACAAAGTTTCTCAAGGGACTTGATTGAGCCCTCAGCAGCAGGCCCAGGGCTACTGATCCCACCTGCCCGGATACAGAAGTGAATGGGCCAAATTTTAAGTGTTAATCGCACTAAAAGATGAATACGTGGCCGCATGTGAGCGACATGAATTTCAAAAGCTGCTAATTACTTTCTCGTGCTAAAAAAGGGGGCGGGGCCAGCAGGTAAGTGTGTAAATCCGGCAGCCGCTGCTCGTGGCGCACTGTTAGCTGCGTATATTTCCTGCTGCTCCCGATGAGGTGTAAGTCTGCAGAAATCACTTTTTAGGACTAACACGATAGGGTGAGGGGTCTTCCTCAACTGGGGGGAGTACAGGATGAAGAACTGGAAGCGTCTGGATGACCCCGAGAGAGACTGGGCAAACTGGTGGGCTAATGGGTAAAACTGGGAATGGCTTTAGCCTGAGCATATTTTAAAATCCTCTTCCCTGCATGCGTTAAAGCCGACAAATTCTTAAGGAAGAAATGTGCTTTACATCTGCTCGAGTACACATGCTAGGCGTATTTTACATCATACACACGTACTTGTGCACGAGATTTAAAACTCCAGCGTAACTTTGCTCACTCGCCCCCACGTGCACTTACGGTCACGTGCATTCTTGTTTTAAAATTAGCTGAATATGAACAGCAGGATACAAGAGGCCTGAGCTTGCTTCATGACTGTCATTACCCCTTTACATACTTAGTCATGCACTGATATAATAGGGAGGTTACAGCTTGTCTGCATACTTCTAGCTGTCTCATGGCTATTTTTCCCTTCTTCCCTACCTACGGATCCATTCTCCTTCCTCTTCTTGACACTAACCCTACCCAATCTCATTCCCCATTGGGAACAGCAGGTGCCTTTCAGCCTCGCTATGCTCCAGCTCCTCGGCTATTCTGTCTTCTGCCTTGTCCATTGCTTTACAAAGTTTTCTTCCTCTCATTAAGCCATCACCTCTCACCCTAAGAGAATCTCATGGTCCTTACTGTCATCAGACCTGCTCTTCTCTGGATATCAGTCTCAGTCCTGTCCCCCTGTGGTAACTCTCATCCAAACCCCACTCTCCTCCCTCTTCTCTACCTCTCAGGTTTTATCTATGGATTATCTGCTCTGTTTCCAGCAAGCTCGCCTACATTCCTGAACTCTTATCTCTCATTCTCTCCCTCTTCTGTGTTTATCCCGCTGTTATTTTTTATATTCTGTTACAGTTTTCATTTCCAACACTTCCGTGAGGTATTTCCAGGCATCCACCACACTTTCTGTGAACAAAATATATCTCTTCATATTATTCCTAGTCTCCCCCCTTGGAACTTTATATCATGACCTTTGCTCTAGAAATTATTTTCCATTCAAAAGACGTTTACTTCTTGAGCATTATTACATTTCAGGTATGTAAGTGTCTCTATCATATTTCCCCCTTTCTCCTCTCCTCTAGGTTATACATATTTAGGAGCTCATCTCATAAGGCTTTTGGTGCAAACCCCATTGTTAGAAGTTTTTCATGGTTACCAGTGGTAGGTCAGAAATGAGCAGCTCTATCACTGTGCGACACTGCCAGAGCAGTGATTATAGGATCCGAAACCCAGATCCATTTGCATGGTCACTAATGCATGATTAATGTCTTCTTCTATCACCAGCAAGTGTTGAGGTCACACAGCACATAAAGGAGGAGAATCGAGAAGAACATCCTATGGGAGAAGGACTGATCCCAAGAGAATCAGGAAATGTCTTTGAGAATTTTCCACAGGGGACTGAGAGGAGCAACACCAGGAATAGTCAGCAGGAGTCAGAGAAGAAGCAGAGAGACCCTGCAGGAGACTCACAGGATGGAGTCACTGCATGTGAGATGGAGGTCAAAGTCATCCCTGAGCACCAGAGACACGTGAGCACAGAGAACCCCTTCCAGAGCAATAACAGTGATCAAAAGACTTCTGACCTTCACCAGAGGGAGGGGAAAGGGAAGAAATCCTTTCTGTGTGATTCCTGTGGTAAAAGCTTTGGTAAGGAATCGCATTTAATATTGCATCGGAAATCCCACTCACTCCAAACACTATTTCTATGCAATAAATGTGGGAAAAGCTTCAGTCAGAAGAAAAATCTAAAAGTGCACCTAACCATGCATGAAACAGTGAAACCCTTCCCATGCAACATTTGGAGGAAACATGTAATTAGTAAGTATAAGCTAAACTTACATCACAACATCTACACTGGAGAGAGACCATTTACAGATAGTAAGGATGGGAAAAGCTTCATTAGCCAGAATATGCTAATCTCCTACCAGAAAATCCACATGGGAGAGAGACCATTCTTGAGCACTAAAGGTGGAAAATGTTTTGTTAGGAACAAAAACCTCACACAACACCAGAAAATCCACACTGGAAACAAACCATTTACCTGCATGGAGTGTGGGAAAAGCTTCCGCCGTAAGGATACGTTAATGTTGCACCAGCACATCCACACAGGAGAGAGACTATTCTCATGTACTGAATGTAATAAAAGCTTCTCTAGGAAGTGTACCCTCACAAGTCACATGAGAATCCACACAGGTGAGCAACTATTCTCCTGTACTGAATGTAATAAAAGATTCACTAAGAAGAGCGCCCTCACAAGTCACATAAGAATCCACACAGGGGAGCGACCATTCTCATGTAGTGAATGTAATAAAAGATTCACTGAGAAGAGTGCCCTCACAAAACACATGAGAATCCACACAGGGGAGCGTCCATTCTCCTGTACTGAATGTAATAAAAGATTCACTAAGAAGAGTGCCCTCACAAGTCACATAAGAATCCATACAGGAGAGCGACCATTCTCATGTATTGAATGTAATAAAAGATTCCCTGAGAAGAGTACCCTCATAAAACATATGAGAATCCACACAGGGGAGCGACCATTCTCATGTCATGAATGTAATAAAAGATTCCCTGAGAAGTGTGCCCTCACAAAACACATGAGAATCCACACAGGGGAGCGACCATTCTCATGTAGTGAATGTAATAAAAGATTCACTCAGAAGGGTGGCCTCACAAAACACATGAGCATTCACAGAGGGGAGCGACCATTCTCATAGAAAATATAGAAATATAGAAATGACGGCAGAAAAAGAACAAACAGCCCATCCAGTCTTCCCAGCAAGCTCTCACACTTTTTGTTTCCCCATAATTCTCTGTTTCACCAACCACCAAGTTCAGGGCCCTTGCTGGTAACTGCTTGATTCCAATTTCCTGCCACCCCCTGCCATTGATGCAGAGAGTAATGAAGGTTTTCTCACACTCAGTACAAGACAATTGTCTCTCTGCTGTGGATTTTCTGGTGCGAGATTAGTATATAGTTATTAATGAAGGTTTTCTTAAACTCAGTACAAGACAATGGTCTCTCTCCTGGGTGGATTTTCTGATGTGAGTTTATTATATTGTTATGCATAAAGATTTTCGCACACTCAGTACAAGACAATGGTCTCCTGTGCTCTGGAGAAGCAATAAGTAGTAAAATAAAAATTAGGGAAAGGTAGGTTAGGTTTAGGGGTGGGGAGGAGAGGAGAGGAGAGGATTGGGGTACGGGGGGAAGTGTAGGTAGGGGGTAGGGAATTCTCTCCCACTTTGCTCCTTAATAAACTGGGAGGGAACTGGGGGAAGGCCTGATAGTCGGATGTATATTACATAGTTTGGCCTCCTGTGCATGCCACCCGCACAATGCGCATGTTTTAAAATTGGTACATCCATGTGCACGCACCAGGAATCACATGCACATGGATGGCCACGTGCTGCTTTGAAAATCTACTCCTAAATGTATGTTTAATATGGAAATTTACCCACATTCAGGTCATGTAAATGGTTTGTAGTGGGGCAAATGGATTTTCATGTGTGTTTTAAGAAATGATGCTTCCTAATAAAGGACCTTCCATTTTAATCCACGAGAATGTCCTCTGCTATGTGTGAATTTTCATGGGTTTTGTGAGATCACCCTTCAGTGTGAAGCTTTTACTACATTTAGTACATGAGAATGTACTGAGGCAACTCCAACATTACTCTCTGCATCAACAGTACTGATGCAACCCCAACATTACTCTCTGCATCAACGGTACTGATGCAACCCCAACATTACTCTCTGCATCAACAGTGCTGATGCAACCCCAACATTACTCTCTGCATCAACGGTGCTGATGCAACCCCAACATTTCCTAGCGTGTAGCAGATGGACTCAAGACAAATGGGTATGGTGTGCTCGTGCTAGCAGTTGGAGACGGATCTGACGTCAGCACGGGTACATATACCCCCACAGGAAGTGCCGCAAATCAGTAATTTCAGTCTCCAAAGCAGTTTGGAGCTACCTCACGCTCGCTGAGCGTGTTTCCAAATTCTAACGACTAAATTCTTAGAAGAAACCTATTGAAGACAAGCCCCGCACTCCTGTGGTGATACCTGGCGGTCACTCACCCAGTTGAGTTTCCCGAGCTGACTTCCGTGGTCCCTCGGATGTAAGTGCCTCGGTCTGGTGGCCGGTTCGCGGCAGGGACCTAGCCCCCGAGTGAGAAGGGCTTGGGCGCGGCTTGGCCCCCGAGCGAGACGAGCTCGGGCGCGGCCTAGAGGCAGCCTCGGTCCCGGCGTGGACTTGGCCCCCGAGTGAGAAGGGCTCGGGCGCGGCTTGGCCCCCGAGCGAGACGAGCTCGGGCGCGGCCTAGAGGCAGCGGGCGCACTTCCTTATGCACGGCGGTTGAAGGTATACTCGCCCCGCAGCCGGAGACCGCCCAGGTTGGAACCGGGAAGCGCCAAAGACAAGGTAAGGTGTATATCTTTACTTGGTCTCCGAGGAAGTGTGGATTCGCTGGGCCTGCCTACGGGGCAGTACGCCAAGGAGGTTGCCGTTTTTTGCCTGCCTACTCAACTTCACTGCTGAGCGCTCGTTGCTGACCTTAGCGCACGCGATAGGCGCATGTTGTTAGCGCACGCGATAGGCGCACATATTTAGCGCACGCGATAGGCGCACGTTGTTAGTGCACGCGTTAGGCGCATGTTGTTATCGCACGCGATAGCCGCATGTTATAAGCCGCCCGTGTATAGGCGCATGTTTATAAGCCACCCATGTATAAGCGCACGTTTATAAGCCTCCTGTGTATAGGCGCACCTTTATAAGACGCCCGTGGATAGGCGCACGTTTATAAGACGCCCGTGGATAGGCGCACAGTTATAAGACGCCCGTGGATAGGCGCACGCTTCTAAGACTCCCGTGTATAAGCGCACGTTTATAAGCCGCCCGTGTATAGGCGCACGTTTATAAGACGCCCGTGGATAGGCGCACGTTATAAGCCACCCGTGTATAGGCGCACATTTATAAGGCGCCCGTGGATAGGCGCACAGTTATAAGACGCCCGTGGATAGGCGCACGCTTCTAAGACGCCCGTGGATAGGCGCATGCGGTTAAGCGCTCTTGTAGGCGCATTTATTGGGCGACACCGGATTTCAGGCGAATGGAGCATAAGAAAGCCCATGCGGCCGCAGGGCTGGCACCTCCAGAATCTGGCATGAAAGCTCTAAGCCTCTGCTCAGCATGCAATCTCAGAGCTACACAGAGCGAGGGAGCGGACTCACTATGTGCCCAATGTGAGGAGGCCATGGGAGTTCCAGGGCAGGACCAGCCCCAGCCCAGCGGTTCCTCAGGGGGCACACCGGACTTAGCAGGCCGCGGCGAGCAACCAGGGAACCCGAGAGACCTTGTGCCCCTACGGCCAGATCCGGCTTCGCTTTCCTGGGTGGAATTATTCAAGGGAATTCACGCCTTTGTCCAGATGCAGTCTGCTCCCCGAATGGATCTTTCCGTTCCGGTGGATCCGGTACCTGGTCCCTCAAGACCTAGGCGCAGCCCCTCGCCTCCCGACAGCCCCGATTATGGGGATTCGGATTCCTCCCAGGATAGTGAGGAGGCCTCCGAGGAGGGTGAACTTCCCTCGGGGATAGAGCCATATCGGACTATGAGGCGCTTCTTTCGGAAAGAGGATCTTTCAGGCCTGGTCTCACAATGCCTATCAAAACTGGCCATTCCGGGCCAGGAGGCTCCAGGGGACCCTAAGATGAACCCCCTGTTAGAGGGCCTGCGCCAACCGGCTCACCATTTTCCCCTCCTACAAGCAGCACAGCAGCTAATCCATCTGGAATGGAAGGCACCGGAGGCCTCATTCAAAGGGGGTCGGGCCTTGGCAGGCATGTACCCTCTGGATCCGGCATCCAAGGAGCTGTTGGCGTGCCCTAGGGTAGACGCCATAGTTAACGCAATAGTGAAGCACACCACCATTCCGGTTGAGGGGGGAGCGGCCCTCAAGGATTCGCATGACAGACACATGGACACCATTCTGAAACAAGCCTTTGAGGTTGCAGCCATGTCCCTACAAATCGCGACCTGCTGCACTGTGGTGACGCGTTCCTGTTTATCTCAGGTGAGAAACAACACCCAGGGAGCAGACATGGAGTCAGCTCTTGCATTTCTCACTGACGCAGCCTCCGACCTCGTCCGTACGGCAGCCATGGGAGTGTCCTCCTCAGTGGCAGCCAGGAGACAGCTTTGGCTACGCAATTGGGCAGCTGACTCGTCTTCCAAGACACGACTCACAAGAATGCCCTTTAAGGGTTCCTTACTGTTCGGCAGTGATCTCGAGAACTGGGCTACTAAGTGGGGTGCCTCCCCATTACCCCGTCTGCCAGAAGACAGGGCGAGGAGGAGTCAACGTTCTTTTTCTAGGCCATCTAGAGGTAGAACTTCTCAGCGCTTCAACCCTTACAGGACTCGCTATCGAGCGCCGCGTTCCCAGGCCAGGAACCAGCCCTTTCGGGCTAAGCGTAACAAGAAGAGAACCGGCTCGGGTTCCGGCCCTGGCCGCAACCCACAATGACAATCAGCCAACCCATCCAGGGGTGGCAGCCATAGGGGGCAGGCTAACCCTCTTCTACCGCAGGTGGGTCGAGATTACTTCGGACCAGTGGGTCCTCACCATCATCCGAGAAGGATATTACCTGGATTTCTTTCGGCTTCCACCGAACAAGTTTGTGGAATCTCCTTGTTCACCGCTCAAGGCAGCGGCACTAGAAGTGACCTTACAGAGGCTCCTGGCCCTAAAAGCCATAGTCCCAGTACCTAGGGGAGAGGACAATTCTGGGCATTATTCCATTTATTTCATAGTACCCAAGAAGGAGGGCACCTTCAGGCCCGTCCTGGACCTCAAGTCCAGTAAACAGACCACCTACGGGTCCCCAGCTTTCGCATGGAAACTCTACGGTCAGTCAAGAATTCGGTATAACAGGGGAGTTTCTCACCGCCTAGATCTGTCGGAAGCCTACCTGCATATCCCACTCCATCGGGATCACCAGTGCTATTTACGCTTCAAAGTCCTGAATCAGCACTTCCAGTTCCGAGCTTTTGCCCTTTGGGTTAGCCCACCGCGCCGCGGATCTTTACCAAGGTAATAGAAGTAGTGCGGCGGCACTCAAGAAGGAAGGAATTCTCGTCCACCCTACCTGGATGATTGGCTGATCAGGGCAAAGTCACCGGAGGAGAGCCAGCCACACCGGGCAACCAACAGGTTATTGCTCTTTCTGGAGAGCCTCGGATGGGTAGTCAACTTAGCAAGAGTTCCCTACAGCCGTCCCAGTGGCGGGAATACCTCGGGGGTCCAATTCGACAACCAAGAGACAGGGTCAGCCTGACACTCCAAGAGAATATTAAAACTCCAGAGTCCTCTGCAGGCCCTGTTGAGTGCCAGCCGGCCCACGGCTCGAGATTACCTTCAGGTCCTCGGCCTCATGGCGTCCACTCTGGAGTGGTGCCCTGGGCGCGGGCTCATATGAGGACCATTGCAACGCGCTCTTTTATCTCGATGGAGCCCACGATCACAGACTAACTACACCGTACGCCTCCCTCTACGGACCGCCAGAGTGCGGTATCAGCTAAGATTGGTGGTTGCAGCCCGGCCATTGTGAGCCGTGGGTCAAGGATGTCCTCCCCAACTTGGATTCTGCTCACAGAGATGCCAGTCTAAAACGGATGGTGAGCGCACTGCGAGGAGCTCACCGCCCAAGGGCGGTGGACCAGAGAAGAGTCGAGGTGGAACATCAACCAACTAGAAGGCACGGGCAGTCAGGCTAGCGTGCCTGCGATTTGCCCACAGACTTCGCAACAGAGCAGTCAGAGTGATGTCGGACAACGCCACCACGGTGGCATACATCAATCGTCAGGCGGAACCAGAATGCCAACAAGCGTCCCTGGAAATAACTCCCCTGATAGTTGGGCAGAAGCAAATCTCCAGGACATCTCCGCCGTCCTACATTGCAGGGAAGGACAATACGACGGCAGACTTCCTCAGCAGAGAAGCCTAAATCCGGGGGAGTGGCAGCTGTCACCCACAGCTTTTCAGATAATTGTGGATCGCTGGGGGCGCCAGCCATGGACCTTTAGCGGACAGGTCCAATGCTTCACGTTCCCAGATATTTCAGCCGCAGGTGGGATCCTCGGGCTCAGGGGTTCGATGCCCTGGTACAGCCGTGGCCTCAAGGGATCATGCTATACGCCTTTCCTCCATGGCCCTTACTGGGCGTCATTGTACACAGGATTCAGCGACACAGAGGCCTAGTTCTTCTTGTGGCCCCGGACTGGCCAAGAAGACCCTGGTACGCAGACATGAGAAGACTACTGGCAGGGAACCCTCTACATCTGCCTCCACACAGGGACCTGCTGCGGCAAGGTCCCATCCTCCATGAGGATCCAGCTCAATTCTCTCTTACGGTCTGGCCATTGAGAGGGCTAGACTGAAGAAAAGGGGATACTATGAGCCGGTTATAGATACACTCCTCCGAGCACGCAAGTTCTCCACATCCCTAACATATATCAGGATCTGGAGAGTTTTTGAAGCCTGGTGCGACTCTCACGGCACCAATCCGCATGCCGCTAAGATTCCTATCATTTTGGACTTCCTACAAGATGGACTTCAGAAGGGTCTGTCCCTCAGCTCCATCAAGGTTCAGGTAGCAGCGCTGTCTTGCTACGGTCCCAGGAGTGACGGCAAAACCATTGCCAACCACCCAGATGTCTCATGGTTCCTGAAAGGAGTCAAGCACATTCGCCCGCCACTAAAGTGGCCGGAGCCCTTGTGGAATCTCAACCTAGTATTGGAATTTTTGGCGGGATCAGCCTTCAGGCCCCTTCGAGGCCTGTCCCTCTGTTTGTTAACCTTGAAGATGGTGTTCTTGCTGGCTGTATGTTCAGCACGCCGCATCTCAGAGCTACAAGCACTATCCTGTCGTGATCCATTTCTCAGAATCACTCCAGAGGCTATCCATCTTCGCACAGTGCCATCCTTTTTACCCAAGGTGGTCTCACACTTTCACCTCAACCAAACCATATCCTTGCCTACCACGGAAGGTTTGAAGAAGTCGGAGGAAGGTCGAATGCTACGCCATCTCGTCATCGGCAGAAGACTGTCCAGATACCTGGAAATGTAAGAAGCAGTACGAAAGACGGACCACCTGTTCGTCCTGCACAGCGGGAAGAAGCAAGGGGAAGCGGCCTCACGGTCAACCATCGCCCGCTGGATTAAAGAAGTTATCAAGGCAGCCTACATAGAGGCGGGAAAACCACCACCTCTACAGGTCAAAGCTCATTCTACCAGAGCACAATCGGCCTCTTGGGCAGAAGCTAAGCTGCTGTCGCCTGCAGAAATATGTAAAGCGGCGACGTGGTCCTCCCTCCATACCTTCTCCAGGTTCTACCGTCTGGATGTCCAGGCCAGGGAGGACACAGCATTTGCGAGGGCTATCCTACACGGTCCTCGGGCAGCCTCCCGCCCAGTCCGGGAGTAGCTTTTGTACATCCCATTTGTCTTGAGTCCATCTGCTACACGCTAGGAAATGTTGAGATTACTTACCTGATAATCTCCTTTTCCTTAGGGTATGCAAATGGACTCAGCATCCCGCCCGGCTGCCGGCATACATGGGGATTCACCGACTCACGGTAAGCCATGTTTACTTATAATAGGCCATCCACCCTACCGGGTGTCGACGCCTTCCGGTTGAGAACACTGGCGGTCTCCAGCTACTATCAATCGGTCAGGGTAATCCTGTTTATTAATCGATCGGTCAGCTACAGCTTTTGCAAGGAAGATTACTGAATTGCTACACTTCCTGTGGGGGTATATGTACCCGTGCTGACGTCAGATCCGTCTCCAACTGCTAGCACGAGCACACTATACCCATTTGTCTTGAGTCCATCTGCATACACTAAGGAAAAGGAGATTATCAGGTAAGTAATCTCAACATTACTCTCTGCATCAACGGTAGTGTTGCAACTTCAACATTACTCTCTGCATCAACGGTGCTGATGCAACTCCAACATTACTCTCTGCATCAATGGTACTGATGCAACTCCAGCATTACTCTCTGCATCAACGGTACTGATGCAACCTGCATCGATATTACTGATGCAACTCCAACATTACTCTCTGCATTGATATTACTGATGCAACCCCAACATTACTCTCTGCATCATTGCTACTGATGCAACTCCAACATTACTCTCTGCATCAATGTTTCTGATGCAAATCCATTGTCTTGTATTGAGTGTGAGAAGACCTTCATTAATAACTATATACTAATCTCACACCAGAAAATTCAGACAGGAGAGAGACCATTGTCTTGTACTGAGTGTGAGAAAACCTTCATTGATAACTTTATTTGTTTATTTATTTATTTAGAACTTTTTTATACAGACATTCATGTAAAAATACATATCACATCGGTTTACAGCGAAACAAATTATTGGAATAACATTACATAGAACAGGGGTTACATCGAACTGGGACCCGAGATATTAAATACAAACTGCTAACAAATAATTTAAATAACGTACAAGTGTGAAATAGAACTGAACTGAACACTATCTTCTCTGATGACTCAGAGAT
Organism: Rhinatrema bivittatum; assembly: GCF_901001135.1. Taxonomy (NCBI): domain Eukaryota; kingdom Metazoa; phylum Chordata; class Amphibia; order Gymnophiona; family Rhinatrematidae; genus Rhinatrema; species Rhinatrema bivittatum. The sequence goes on along the minus strand of NC_042616.1, from coordinate 30,755,565 downwards.
ACTTCAATGGCAGGGGGAGGATAGGATCTTGTTTGCGGGGGTGGGGGGCGGGGATTTCTTATAGAAGTAGGTTAGTGAAAAAGATTACATCAGATGGGGAAAATAATAGTAGGTAGACAAGAGGATTACAACCGGAGACTAAGAGACTGCTGTTTCTCTAATAAGTTTACATGCTTTCGCTAGGGATGAGGGTCAGGGTCACGAGGAGGGGAGAATGGGTAGAGGATACACCGATCAGTGATAAAAAGACTAGTAAATGTGGGCTAGTAATTGGTCGAACCTGCCAGCAGGAGAGAGGCCCTATCCAGAGTCAATACAAGCGTGCTGTCCTGTCATGGGTGTGAGAACGTTCATCCATTAGGGAAAAGCTTGTCTGAATAGCCACGTTTTAAGGTTTTATTTTTTAAGGTCAATGGGCAGGGTTCCTGACAGAGGACCTGCTGTAGATAGGGCGCATTTCCTTAGAGAGGTCTTGGCTGGGGGTTGGGGCATACATAGTGCCTTTGTAAGCTGTTCTTATAGGTCTAGATGACGTGTGGAGTTGAAGAGGGATGTATAAATTAAGGGGTTAGATTGTGCATTGATTTGTGGATTATCATGAGGACTTTGTGAAGAATTCTGAATTTGATGGTGAGCCAATGCAGATTCCGAAGAATGGGGGTAATATGCTCTCCTTTGTTGGTGTTGGTCAGAATCCTGGTGGCAGAGTTCTGTAACATCTGGAGGGGTCTGGTGGTGTTAGCTGGGAGTCCGAGAAGGAGAGAGTTGCAATAGTCGATTTTCGAGAAGATGATAGATTGAAGTACCGTGTGGTAGTCCTGAAGGTGGAGGAGGGGGTCTTAGCTTTTTTAGGATTTGTAACTATATACTAATCTCGCACCAGAAAATCCACAAGGGAGAGAGACCATTGTCTTGTACTGAATTTGGAAAATTTACATTAGGGAGTCCGACCTCTCACTAAACCAGAAAGTCCACACTGGAGTCCTGAGTGGAGGAAAACCTTCCTTGCTATGTTTACATTAATCTCGCACAGGAAAGTTTAAACAGAAGAGAGACCTTTTTCATATAATAAGTGTGATAAAACATTCTCACAGAAGACACATGAAAATCCACACAGGGGAGACATGATATCATCCCCAATAAACCCTGGCATATAAATGAGGTTCATTCTGATCAAGGTCTGCACAAACAAACTCATATGGAGACCCTGCCCCGAGAGAGACCATTCTCATGCAATAAATGTAGAAGATGCTTCATTAGGAACGCTCGCCTCTCTCCACGCCAGAAAATGCACACAGGTGACACGTGATGACATTTAAAAAATGATGCAAAGACCAAGAAAATGTGCCAGAACGAAACAGAAACTGTTTGAATTATACTGAGTGCCACGGGTCTGATGCATGGAGACGTTCCCTGTGCATAGAACTCCCCATGGACTCCAGCAGGAAATTCCCTTTCACACAATGCAAGTGCTAAGAGGGCATTAGCAGTGAATTAGAGAGACTAAGATCAGACTCAGCCAGGGCCACTTTCACCCAGCAGTCTCCTCCATCTCTCCTGCCCCATTAATCTGCTGCTGCTGCAGCTTTACTCCTTGTTGGCTGATGGGAGGGCAGTCGCATGCTGCCTCCTCCTTCTGGCCCATGCTGACCAATGCACGCACATCTCTATCTTCTTCCAGCCCTCGCAGGACCATGCAAGAGCAGTATGAGGTTACTTCCACCTCCTGATTCTTGCAGGCTGCTGCCAGTGTGCTGGAGTCCATGGGGAGTGATTGGAGAAGAGCGGTGGTGGTCCCGCTTCACAAGAGTGGGAACAGAGAGGAGGCTGGTAACTACAGACCGGTTAGCCTCACTTCGGTGGTGGGAAAAGTAATGGAGTCACTGTTGAAAGAGAGAATAGTGAACTATCTACAGTCCGGAGAATTGATGGACCAGAGGCAGCATGGATTCACCAGGGGAAAATCCTGTCAGACAAATCTGATTGACTTTTTTGTCTGGGTAACCAAGGAATTGGATCAAGGAAGAGCGCTCGATGTCATATACTTGGATTTCAGCAAAGCTTTTGATACGGTTCCGCACAGGAGACTGGTGAATAAACGAGATGCTTAGGCGTGAGTGCCGAGGTGGTGACCTGGATTGCAAACTGGTTGACGGACAGAAGACAATGTGTGATGGTAAATGGAACTCTCTCTGAAGAGAGAGCGGTTTTAAGCGGTGTACCACAAGGATCGGTGTTGGGACCGGTCCTGTTCAATATCTTTGTGAGCGACATTGCGGACGGGATAGAAGGTAAGGTTTGTCTTTTTGCGGATGACACTAAGATCTGCAACAGAGTGGACACGCCGGAAGGAGTGGAGAGAATGAGACGGGATTTAAGGAAACTGGAAGAGTGGTCGAAGATATGGCAGCAGAGATTCAATGCCAAGAAGTGCAAAGTCATGCATATGGGGAGTGGAAATCCGAATGAACTGTATTCGATGGGGGGGGTGGGGGGGGGGGGGGGAAGGCTGATGTGCACGGAGCAGGAGAGAGACCTTGGGGTGATAGTGTCTAATGATATGAAGTCTGCGAAACAATGCAACAAGGCGATAGCAAAAGCCAGAAGAATGCTGGGCTGCATAGAGAGAGGAATATCGAGTAAGAAAAGGGAGGTGATTATCCCCTTGTAAAGGTCCTTGGTGAGGCCTCACCTGGAATACTGTGTTCAGTTCTGGAGACCATATCTACAAAGAGACAAAGACAAGATGGAAGCGGTACAGAGAAGGGCGACCAGGAAGGTGGAGGGTCCTCATCGGATAACATACAAGGAGAGATTGAAGAATCTAAATATGTACTCCCTGGAGGAAAGGAGGAGCAGGGGTGATATGATTCAGACTTTCAGATACTTGAAAAACTTTAATGATCCAAAGACAACGACAAACCTTTTCCGTCAGAAAAAAATCAGCAGAACCAGATGTCACGAGCTGAGGCTCCAGGGAGGAAGACTAAGAA